>NC_056743.1:1692172202-1692472202 GCF_019279795.1 Protopterus annectens
TTCACCGGCCAAGAGCTGATAGTCTGTGAAATCCCCTAAACCCTCTAAGCCGTCGGCTCCAAGTTCGGAGTAGTCTTCGGTTCAGAGTTTACCTTCCACGTTGGTTCCGGCTGGCACCGACAATACAATCTCCCCGGCTGCTCTGTCAGAGACTCGGAGCCACAAGAGTCTAAGATCCCCCTCACTTGAATCGGTGCATTCAGCTCCACGGTCTCCGTTACTTCAGAGCGAGCGTAGTCACTGATCCTCTCACTCCTCTCGGTCCTCTAGGCTATCGGACCATGATGTGGAGAGAGTGGTCAGTAGGTTGCTGAAGTCGCAGGCACTAGCCAAGTTGTTCAGACCTCCTCAACAGGTATCGGCTCCATCCACTTCTCTCTGTTCCTCCTCCGACTCCAATGAGTTTGAAGCCAGAGTTCGTTGGGGTTTGAGTAGTGGAATAGTCTGCTCAGATAACACTATCTCCTTCGGTTCCGACGTCAGCTCTGATTCCCTCGGTGGTGCCCTCCATCGAGGGATCTGGGTGCCTGGGGCTCCCTCGTCAGCTCCGAGAGGGCGAGTGACATCGGACCCTTGTCCGACCCCGTTCTCCCTCTTGGAGCTTCGGCGCAGGTGAGCTCGGCTCCTACATCGGCCTCAGAGCTATCTCCCTCGGTGCGGAGAAAGTTTCCTATTTCTTCAGAACCGGAGCTTTCTCTGCATCGTGGCAGGGGCGCCTTCGATGTCATCCGGAGTGTGCTGGCCACTGAGTCAGCTCTACTATCAGCCCTGCCGGCTCCGTCCCCTTTAGTGCCTGTGCCAACCTCTGCTCCTCCTCCAGGCCCCAAGCGTAGGGAACCGATGCTCCAGGAACCCCATTGGGTGTTTCCTCCTCTTCTGATGCCTTCCCTGAACTCTCTCAGAGGAGCCCCCTCGGAAGAGGTGCAAGAGGAACCACATTGACTCCCCTGAGTCTGTCACTTCTGAAACAAACTTAGGTGAATCGGAAGGGTCCCCGAGATCCCCCTCTGAGGATGTCTCGTTTTCGAACATCCTGGAGTTGAAGCAGAGTGGGAACTGGAATCCTCTAGCCCCTTCTGAGGATGAGTCTGTATTTCTGGATGCCTTCGGTTCCCGACCTTCCACCTCCTGGGTGTCTCTGCCTTTTGATCCACTTATGACTGTGGTGGCTCGAAAGGCTTGGTCTGCTCCGGATACAGTGGAACCAACTCCAAGGAGACCTGGTAAATTTATTGCAGCACCCCAGGATAAACAGTTCCTTACGAAAAGTGTCACTGTTTTTGCTATGGTGGTAGCAGCCACAAAAAAAAGAGTTAGCGGAGACCTCTTTGTCTGTCCATCCCCCTAACAAGGAGTCTAGGACGATGGACAGATATGGGAAGGGAATGTTCGCTTCAGTGACCTTCTCCATGAGGTCACTGAACTACTTGTGTCATTTTACTCGCCTTCAAAGGGATCTCCTTAAAGAGCTCGGAGATACCCTCTAAGATCCAACAGCTGAGGGAGTGCAAGCTAAGGTGGCTTCCCAGCTAGCGACGCTTAATTCTGTTAACTCCTCCATGATGCTCATTTCCTATGCAGCCGATGGGACGAGTAGAGCCTCTGGTACCGGGGTGGCCCTTAGGAGGCATGCCTGGATGCGGCTTTGTAATTTTGCGGAACCCTTTCGAGCGTTCTTCAGCAACACTCCCTTTGATGGTTCCTTCCTTTTTGGATCGCAGGTGAAAGACACTTTAACTAGGTGTGAGCAAGAAGGCAAGACTGTCTCTGCCGTGGGAGTCCATTTTTCCACTCCCTCTAGACCCTGCCCCAAAGGTCAAAAGAGTGGTAAGATGTGGTTCTGTAAATCTCAGGGAGCCTTGCCTGACGCACGTGATTTTTCCTCCAGAGGCAGAGGGGGAAACAATAATAGACGCCGCCCTCGTGGCAGAGGGGGTCTGCCGAACCAGGGCAACAGGGAATCCTTCTCTGATAAGCCCTTCCAGCATCCCTGAAGGGTTGCCTGGCTGCTCATCTCTGGAGGCAGTCTGGCGAAGACTTTTGCTGTACCCAAAAGCCTGGCGAAGTTTAACACAAGACAGATGGGTATGGTCCGTTATATCCGGGGGTTACAAAATCCCCTTCCTTCAACCCCCTTGCAGTCAAGGAAGACCCTCCCAGATGTTCCACCCAATCTGAGGGAGCAAGCAGTATTAGATGTTTCAAAACTGCTAGAAAAAAGAGCCATCCAGGAAGTCCTGGCAGACCAGCACAGATCCGGAACTTACTCGAGGTTCTTTTTAGTACCAAAAAAGACAGGGGACTGGAGACTGATTCTGGATCTCAGCCGACTAAACAGGTGTGTACAAAGAACCAAGTTTCGGATGGTCACGTTACAGTCCATTCTACCCTTTCTGGGTCAGGACAATTGGATGTGCTCTCTAGATCTTCAGGACGCGTACTACCATATAAAGATGGACAGACGCTCCAGAAGATATCTTCGCTTCCGGCTGGGGGCCAGTCCTTATTAGTTCAGAGCTCTACCCTTTGGTCTCACCACAGCCCCCAGGGTGTTTACCAAATGTATGGCAGTGGTCACGGCTCACCTGAGGCGTCAAGGATTCCAGGTATTTCCGTATCTAAACGACTGGCTCCTTACTGCTACCACCAGGCATCACTCATACAAGCACGGGACTACACAATCTCAATCTGCTCACAGCTCGGCATCACAATAAATTTCGAAAAATCTGCCTTGTTGCCCTGTCAATCTATCACTTATATAGGGGCAGACTTGGACACAAGGGATATGTTTGCAAGGCTACCACCAGAAAGGGTGTCCGCAATTCTTCAACAGGTACAGGTTCTGATGCAGAGCAAAAGGATCAAAGTCAGGTACGTCCTTCAAACTCTGGGCTCCATGGCAGCAGCCATTCTCCTAATCCCACTGGCGTGCTTTCATATGAGGATTCTTCAGTGGCTTCTGTTCACGCAGTGGTCTTTCCAAGAGCTACCCATGACACACAAGATCATGATCACGGACGCAATGCAAAAGGCATCTTTCTTGGTGGATGGTCTCCCCGCTAGTTACTCAGGGCAGACCTTTCATACAACCCCCTCCGGTAGCCACAGTGATGACAGACGCCTCCCTGATAGGGTGGGGGGGGCATTATCTGGGCAGGACAGTCCAAGGCACGTCGCAACCTCACGAGTACCATCTGCATTTAAATGTCAGTGGTGTGGTACATCAACAAGCAGGGTGGAACCAGGTCCTACCCTCTGTCAAAAAGCACTTGGGCTTTGGCAGTGAGCGATTTCCTCCCAATGTTTTCTGAATGCGACGCACATCCCTGGGAGATCCAGCGTCATAGCAGACAGACTCAGCAGAGCTATTCTAATGCCTCACGAGTGGTCTCTGAATTAGGATATGGTGAATCTTGTTTTTCGCAAATGGGAACAGCCTTGCTGCGATCTCTTTGCCACCCCCTTCTACAGCAAATGCAGCAACTACTTCTCCCTTCTCCTGCTTCCGGGTCACACACCCAGGGACACTCTTGTCCATGATTGGCCCCAGGGACTTCTTTATGCCTTTCCTCCATTCCCTCCGATACCCAAACTTATACAGAAAGCAATATCGTTGGGTTGCAAAATGATCCTCATTGCTCCCTACTGGCCTCAACCGATATGGTTTCCATTCCTGCACCGTTACCTTCTCGATCAACCCTGGACTCTGGACCCAATTCCACACCTCCTGGTTCATCAATCAGGCGGGTTGCATCAATCCCTCAAAACCCTCCAGCTCACAGCTTGGTTGCTCCACTTCTAACGTTAGCCAGGCTTCCCAGCATTTGTTGGTTTTTCGAACTCTAACATTGTCTCATAAGCTATGTAAAGCTTTCTTTAGAGGGTCAACTCTTCTTAGGCCTCCAGTGAGAAATCCCCCTCCTCCTTGAGACCTTAATTTAGTCCTAACCTCCTTAATTCTGCCCCCTTTTGAACCAGCAGCTTCTTGCTCTGTCAAGTTCCTATCTTGGAAGACAGTCTTTCTGGTAGCTATTACTTCAGCCAGACGCGTCTCCGAACTTCAGGCGCTATGTGTTCGTCCTCCTTACTTGGTTTTTCATAAGGACAGGGTTGCTCTGAGAAATAATCCCTCGTTTCTCCCTAAAGTCTGCTCAGAAAGTAACTTAAACCAATCTATGGATCTTCCTGTGTTTTTCCCTAATCATACCAACAAGGCAGAATACAAACTACACCAACTGGATGTTCATAGGCAATTGCGCTTTTACCTGCACAGAACTAAAGAAGTAAGAAAATTGGACCAACTATTCCTCTCTTACGCTTGGGCAAACAAGTTCTCGGTTTCAAAGGTAACCTTGTCCAGATGGTTGTCGCACACCATTACTTTCATTTATCACTTAAGGAACAAACTGTTACCTATTAAAACCGAAAGGTCATTCTGCTAGGGCTTTGGCCACCTCTGTAGCCTTCCAGTCTAGGTTGCCTATGGATTCTATCTGTGCAGCTGCCACGTGGGCAAACCCTCATACCTTTATTTCTTATTACAAGTTGGGTGACTTTGGTTCCACTGTTCTGAAGAGTCTGTTCCACTGAGCCACTTTGGATGTTAGGTGCTAGGGACGCTGTCCCAACCAGCAAGAACGAAGACGAGATAGACAACTTAACATTAAGACGTTATGTACCTACCATAATGTTCCATGTTAGTTGTCTTCATCTCGCGTTCCTTCTTGCGTCCCACCCTCCATCCCCCTGTCCTAGTGGACCGAGAGGAGTTTTTTTCTGTTCTGTTTCACTGGCTTTGTGTTCTCTTGTGTCCTTTTTGACCCAAGAGAATATGGCAGGTATAGTCGACTGGTTCTTGACTGAATTATTATGTTATGTCTGGGATTAGCTATTTCAAACGAGATCTGGGTAGCTATCGCTAGGCATTATCGTATAAGGGGTAGCCTCGAGCCAGTAAACAGCTCTCGAGCTATTGAAGATGGCCGAGTCAGAGCAGAGGATCACCTCCGATCCCAACCAGCAAGAAGGAAGGCGAGATGAAAGTTATGGTAGGTACATAACTTCTTATTCTTGTAACAGGAATCTATATATATATATATATATATATATATATATATATATATATATATATATATAGATATATAGATATATAGATATATAGATATATATATAGATATATATATTCTGCTGAGTAGTTGTAATATACTGACAATCGATGTTAGCCTTTTACCTTTTCCAGGCATAAACATCTACTGAAGTATTTTGAAAGACATTGGGCTGTACCTCAGCTTACTGTGACTGCTGTATTTTCTGTGTTCAAAAGGATTGAAACTTGTGCTTTTTTTCTGCCTCAGATTTGGAGGTCATACATTATTTTTTCAATTTGTTTCCCTCTCTCAGGTGTGTGTGCCATAAATACCCACATTTTTGCTATGGGAGGATATGATGGGACAGAACAGTTAACGAGTGTAGAGCAGTATGATGTTGAAACAGATCAGTGGACTTTTGTGTCCCCAATGCTTCACCGGCGCAGTGCTCTTGGAGTTACAGTTTATCAAGGAATGATATATGTTCTTGGTGAGTGCATAATCGAGAAGGTAAACTAGCTTGAGAACATGTGCGAACATGTGCTTGCCTAACAAGTAAAAATATTCTTGATGAGTTGCCAGCTGTATTGTGGTTATCACAAATGCATATAATGTATTTGTGTTTCTTTAGTTATGGGGTATTTTCCATTATGTTTTGAGATGCCAGAACTTTGAGCCATTGTATTATCACATTTAAGTTCTAGAAAAAAAGGTGATCTTTTGCTTGCTTGGTAAATTCAAATGAAGCAGGGAACTGCAGTTGACCACTGCAACAATTTGAAGTGACTGATGGGAGGGGCCGTGGCATTCTTTTGCATCTGCCTATAAGCAGTTTGAAGGAAGAACATTGTGTGATGTAGCTTTTTCTTAATGCTTCCCCTGTCAAGTTTCTGCACTCTCTACACGCATACATTTTTTTTTTTTTTTTAATTTCTTGACCCACTGTGGTGCGCATTCTTAGAACTAAGTGTCATGTGGTGTACATCGCATTTGCAACAGTTTAGTTTTCTCCCTTCATTTAATCAGGTATGTGTATTACTGCTTGCTAATGAAAGAAGTGGTGCTTGTTTTCACAAGCATGTGCTATCACCTCTCACCCCCACTGCAATGAGTACATACCTACTCTGATTGTCCACCAATAGCTACATTTTTTCTGCCTATCATTGTAAATATCAAAATAAGTTTTTGAGGTTGAAGAATGTTTGACCACCACCTTCTCCATGTAATATTTGAATATTAACAGATTTACCCATAGCCTCTTTTCCACCGTGGTGTTGCTTTGCGCACATTAGTTTGAGTAGATATGTGCATGCTCTTTGCAAGTCCACCTATGAGTTGTAATATGTTGTGGATTATGCTGCATCTGAAATGAACCTTTGAAAGCTTAGGGCCATCTTTGTAATCCATATTGTGCCTTCTATATTGCTCTGCTTTTTCCTGATATATTTATAGGATATACAAGGATAATAAACCCTTTCAGTTGCTCTTAGCTGTACATCTTGCAGGGCTGTCTGGATGTAAGGGCCACAAGGCACATCATTGAAGGGGTCTTACAGGGTGGATGTCTTCATAAACTTGCCATTTGATGCACAGATTTATTTGGCGGTGGTGCTGGCTTTGCCAGTTTCTGCTCCAGAGCACCGTCCAAGGAGGCTTTAACAGTGAGATGCCGCCTTCAAGGGTCAGGTCCGTTTCTTTCTGCCTACCATTAGATTCAGAAGATATGGGTGAGGCAGCATTGATTCTCATGGCTGTTGCAGATGGCAGCAGAGAAATCAGTAACCTTACCTCAGAATATTCATCTCTTGCACAGTGTGAATGATCCCTGGTACTCCCAAACCTGCCCACGATCAATTTGACAGAGTGGATGATTTAACCCTGGCAACCTTTAGGCACATATTTAAAGAGGGCATGCTAAAAATTATGAGAGAAACTAGCAGGCCTAGTGCAAAAGTCTTGCCTATCTAAATGGCACCAAAAGGGAAAATTTCTTCCTAAAGCAGTAGTCTGATTCTGCAGTATTTACATCAGCTACCAGAAGACTAGCTTGTGCTTTAGTGATGATGCATTTCTCAGCCGTTTCTCCCCTGTCTACCCTTGAACCTCTCCCCTTCTATCAATTTCTCAAATGGTTCCTCCACCTAATCCCCTCCCCCACCAAAGAATAGTGACTTCACCATGGTACTAAGGTTTATAGTTTTATATTGGGTAAGCACGTCACTAGGACTAATAGCAGCCAGGCAAATGAGCCCCTTAATTTACTGTGTAATTTAGTCATGTTCATCCAACTTTACCTAGAAAAGTTACACACAGTGACGTAGCAGAAGTTTTATGGCCACCTTTTCCAGTGGTTGAGATTAACTTTGAAAGCAGCTAGGTTACTGTTCGACATGCAGGAGTTGGCCTCACAGATGTGGAATGCATTGAATTGGGCACCTGTCCTAGCAGCATGTCTCATTTGGTGATGTATGTAGATATCTTTGGTTATGGGAATTCGAGGAGCTGTTGGTTCTAAAGAGATGCAGGAAGACAGAGGCCAGGATGCTGCCAGCCTCAAAAAGCAAGGCAAAGGTCACCATGAAGGAATAAATGAGTGTGTACGTAGGAGGGCTGTCATTCTGCTTTAGTAGCTAAGCTGTATTTAAAATGTGTTCCTAGTTTTGGCCCCCCCCCCCCCCAATTATTTTAGTTTTGTCCAGACCTCTTATGCTAAGAGGTTGAGAGATTATGGACAGAAGGATTTCTTAAAAGGGTTAAATCAGAATGGGTTATCAGCATAGGTACCCAAAATCCTGATGATGGTGTTCTGATACAATAGGGGATGGGAACGTTTTCATTCCAATAAAAAACATGTTACATTTCTTATTTAGCTTTAAATTGTTAGCATACCAGAAGCCGGCATAGTCCAACCCTTGCTGCAGTAAGTGTGTTTGAAGGTGATATGACAGTTGCCCAGTTTGTATTACTTGGATAACCACAAGCCTCAAACTGCTTAGATTGGATTTCAGAGAAGTAAAAGCGAAAAAGTAGGGTGGGGGCAGCACTTGAGTTTGTAGGGCACCACCTGCAACATTTTTGCATTCAGGGGATGCTGCTACAACTTTCACTACATGTTTTGTCAGCCAACCAGTTTACTAAAATTAACAAAAGTCCATAGTATAGTTAACGTATCAGTAATTCCTGAACAGGGGATTCTGTCGGAGGCATTGTCAAAGTGAAGGTGGGCAATGTGAATGGAATAACCAGTGTCCATGGCTTTAGTGACTTTTTGAAAATATTTGCAAAGTTAAGGAGCAAGATCTGTCATTGTCAAAACCAAATTTGTTTGGGTTAAGTGCCCAGAATGTTGCATACATCTTTCAATGAACTCCTCTAAGTTGCATTCTGTAGCTGTCTTGTATGTAAATCTGGTGAGACTAATGGGTCTGTAATTGCCTGGATCAGTAGGACCAGTGGTAGCTTTTATTTTACCCTATTCAGGTGTACCCCTGGTGCACTTTATGGTCAGAGTATCGTATCAGGCAAATGAAAAATCAGTATTCTGATTTTCCAGCAACCCTTATTCACAGTGGAAGGAATCAGACCTAGTAGCCTAGGCATAGAAAGCAGCTTATTAAAAGCTCAGAGCTTTAGTCTTCTTGCTAACTGCTAGGTGGAGATTAAAAAAAACAGATTGAGAATCCTTTAAGGCAGTAGTAGTTGCAGTAGGAGGCACCACTGGTTTAAAGGAAGAGATGATGGATTTGAGTTCAGATTTGACTACGGCGGGGGAGACACAAGGGGTGCAGAGAGAAAATATATTTTTGATGAGTGCCCAGGATATTAGGGCCTTTAATGGGAAGACTGACGAGTTTGTTCAAGAGGGTTGTTTGTAGCAATGTGTAGGAAGTTGGTGGTAGAGGTTTGCCAGTTGATCTATGTCAGAGGTGGTTACAGAGCTACCATTTTGAGCAATCTGTCTACCTTCTAGCATTTTCTCTTAATTGTCAAACTAAGGGGAAAGAATTCTGCGCTCAACGCACTGTCCATGGAGTCTAAGGTATGAGGAAAACTGTTCAACCGCTTTGTCTTTTTCTGGTAGTAAAGAAGGTCCACTTTCCAAACAGGACTTTTTCTGAAATGGCTAGCTAGCCCAATGCATTGAGTTTTTCATTCCCTGATGGTAAAATTCTGAGGGGTCATGTCAGGCTGCGCTCAACAAATGCTACTTCAGTTGGAGTTGCCTTTACTCAGCCTATTCTGAAAGCAGTCAGTTGTTTTTGTGTACTTTTTTCCCCTTTTTCTTTCTTTCTTCAAAGATTGCGGGTTGTACATCAGGTCCAGGTTCAGGACAGGCTTTGCCACTGGATCCTGCAAGACCTCCTGAAGCCTACTACAAGGACTTGGCCAATCTCAGTGAAAATGCTAAGCTTTGGGAATTATCCAAAAGATGAGCAACATAGTACAGTTGTGTAAGGTGCTTGCCGTAACTATTGCAGTATAATTACCCTCTGGGTATCTTAGGGCTGGGGTGGATTCCAGTCCACCACCTGATATACTTTTCATCATTCTTGCTAGTCTGTTGTTTCTCTGGGGAAGTAGATTTCTTGGTGCTGAGTACCAGTGACCAAGGAGGGCAGGTTGCTTAAGGGCTTTACAGTAGTTTAGGACCATGCAGAGGCAGTGTGTGCTCTGCCTTGGGTTTCTGGGCAAGAAGAAAATCCATGTAGGTCCATGGAGATCAGTGCTGCTACACACAAAAAAAGGAACTCGAGGTAATGTGGAAGGTCATCTGCCTTTTATACTCTGAATGTGCCGTTGTCCCTGGGAGATGGATTGGCAAGGTATTGAGGGTGAGTGTAGAGCTTTGGATGTCAGGACAAATGTCACACCTGAGCTGTGGCAGAGATCACAAAAGTGATTGTAACATTAAATGTTAAGTTGTCTATCTCGTCTTCATTCTTGCTGGTTGGGTTCAGAGCCGATCCTCTGCTCTGACTCGGCCATCTTCAAAAAGCTCGAGAGCTGTTTACTGGCTCGAGGCCACCCCATATTCTATGATGCCTGGCACTAGATACCCAGATCTCATTTGCCACTTCTACTGCGAGGTTGTTTTACTGGCTCAGGTTGTGTATTTTCATTATTTTATCTGTATTTTGATAAACACTATTAGGGTTTGTTAGTGTAGATTGTTAGTCGTAGTTGCAACTTTTCTCAGTATGTCTTTGTTGTACCTATAATTTCTTTTCTGAATCCTTCCCCTTCCCTTCAAAAAACTCGTTTTAGTTAGAGAGTTTTCCCCCTCATTTTCTTCACATAGGTAGCCGTTTAAATTAGAGGCTAACCTTTTCCTTTTTAGGTAGAATATTGTTAGTATTTCTTTTGGCTGTTTTTTGGGTTTGGTAACTTTTAGTGTGCGTGATAGTTATTATATCCTATTTTTTGTGTATTGTTCTTGGAGTTCCACCTTTTTTTTTTTTTCAGGGATGTCCAAAGATACCAAGGTGTCAGGATTCAAGAAGTGTGACTCATGCTGTCAGAAGATGTCTCTGACAGATGGTCACACTTCTTGTGTCTATTGTCTGGGCTCCATGCACCTGCAGGACTCTTGTTCGGTTTGCCATGCTTTCAGCCCAAGAGTCCTGCAGGAGCGTAAAAATAAGTTAATCCTACGGGGTTTACTTAAGCAGGATTCACCGGCTAAGGCTCAGCCTGTGAAGTCCTCTAAGCCACCTAAATCTTCGGCTCCCAGTTCGGAGCCGTCGTTGGGTGAAGCTGTTCCTTCTGCCTCGGTTCCGGCCAGAACAGATGTGCCTGCCTCCCAGTCGGTCCCGACTCATACTTCGGAGCCGTCGGGGAGTCGAAAGAGATCTAGGTCTCCCTCCCTGGAGTCGATGCGCTCGGCTCCGAGGTCTCCTCTGCTCCAATCGGAGCACAGTCATCGGTCCTCCCACTCTTCTTGGTCCTCAAGGCTTTCAGATCACGACGTGGCGAGAGTGGTCAGTAGGCTGTTGAAATCGCAGACCCTAGCAAAAATGTTGTCCAGCCCCCCTCATCAGGTGTCAGCTCCGTCCATGTCTGCAGTTATTTCTCCTCCAACTCCTCCCTTGAGCTCGGAGCCGGAGTCCGTTGGGGTTCGAATCGTGGAACCGTCGGCACCAATACCTTCTCCTTCGGTTCCGTCGTCGGCTCCGATCACTTCCTTGGTACCATCCTTGGAAGGGTCTGGGTGCCGAGACTCCATCGGCTCCGAGGGGGTGAGTGGCATCGGGCCCTTGTCCGACCCCGTTCTCCCCCTCGGAGCTTTGGCGCAGGTGAGCTCGGCTCCTACATAGGCTTTGGAGCCGTCCCCCTCTGTGCGGAGAGGGATTCCAATTTCTTCGGAACCGGAGCCTTCTCGGCATCCAAGCAGGGATGCCTTCGAGGTCATGAGTGTGCTGGCCCCTGAGTCAGCCCCACGATCATCCCCATCGGCTCCTCCCACTATGGTGCCTGTGTCTGCCTCTGCTCCTCCAGACCCCAAGCGTGGGGAACAAACGCTCCAGGGCACCTCCTTGGGTGTATCTTCCTCTTCCGAGGCCTCCCCTGATCGTTCAGAGGAGCCACCTCATAAGAAGAAATGCAAGAGGAAGCATGTTGACTCCCCTGAGTCTGTCACATCAGATACCGACTTAGAGGATTTGGAAGGGTCCCCGAGATCCCCCTCTGAAGATGTCTCCTTCTCAGACATCTTTGAGATGCTTAGGCAGAGGGGGAACTGGACTACCCTAAGCCCTTCCGAGGATGAGTTGGTATTCCTGGATGCGTTTGGATCCCGACCTTCCACCTCCTGGGTGTCTCCGCCTTTCGACCCACTGATGTCTGTGGTGGCTCAGAAGGCGTGGTCAGCTCCAAACACAGTGGAACCCACCCCCAGAAGACCCTCTAAATTCATAACTGCACCACAGAATAAACAGTTTTTGACCAAAGGTGTTCCCGTTGATGCTGTGGTGGTAGCGGTGGCCACAAAGAAGGAGTTCGCTGAAACTTCATCTGTCCATGCCCCTAACAAGGAGTCCAGGACGATGGACAGATATGGGAAGCAGATGTTCTCTTCAGCAACCTTTTCCATGAGGTCTCTGAATTATTTGTGCCACTTTACCCGTCTTCAAAGGGATCTCCTTAAAGAGCTTGGAGATGCCCTCCAAGATCCATCAGCTGAGGGGGCCCAGGCTAAGGCAGCCTCCCAGCTCTTTTCTTATGCAGCCGATGGTGCGAGTAGAGCCGCGGGCACAGGCGTTGACCTAAGGAGGCACGCTTGGATGCGGCTATGTAACTTTGCGGAACCTTTCAGATCGTCTTTCACCAGCACCCGCTTTGGTTCCTCTCTTTTTGGATCACAGGTGAAGGACACCCTTACCAGGTGTGAGCAGGAAGGCAAGACTCTCTCTGCCATGGGAGTCCATTTTCCACTCCTTCCAGACCATATCCCAAGGGTCAGAAGAGTGGAAAGATGTGGTTCTGGAAATCCCAGGGAGCCTTGCTGGACACACGTGGTGAGCTCCCATCCAGGGGCAGAGGAGGGAACAATAATAGATGCTGCCCTTGTGGCAGAGGGGGTCTGCAAAACCAGGGCAGCAGAGAATCCTTCTCTGAGAAGCCCTTCCAGCATCCCTGAAGGGTTGCCCGGCTGCCCACCTCTGGAGGCAGTCGGGGGAAGATTATCGCTGTACCCAAGAGCATGGCAAGACATAACACAAGACAAATGGGTACAGTCTGTTATATCCGGAGGCTACAGAATTCCCTTTGTTTGCACTTCTTTAGTGTTAAACAAGTCCCTTCCAGATGTTCCACCCAATCTAAGGGATCAAGCAGTTCAAGAAGTTTCAGAACTGGTAAGAAAAAGGGCCATCCAGCAAGGATCCGGAATTTACTCAAGGTTCTTTTTGGTACCAAACAAGACAGGGGACTGGAGACCCATTCTGGATCTCAGCAGACTGAACAGGTCTGTACAAAGAACAAAGTTTCGGATGGTCACGCTACAGTCCATTTTACCCTTTCTGGGTCAGGACAATTGGATGTGCTCTATAGATCTTCAGGATGTGTACTATCATGTCAAAATGGACAGATGCTTCAGACGATTCCTTCGCTTCCGGCTGGGAGCCAGCCGTTATTTCAGAGCTCTGCCCTTTGGTCTCACCACAGCCCCCCAGGGTGTTCACCAAATGTATGGCAGTAGTTACCGCTCACCTGAGACGGCAAGGAATTCCAGGTGTTTCCATATCTAGATGACTGGCTCCTCACTGCTTCCACCAGGCATCACCTTCTGTGAGCGAGAGACTACACTATCGAGAGTTGCTCCACACTAGGTATCTCAATAAATTTCAAAAAGTCTGCATTGTCGCCCTGTCAGTCTATCACCTTTATAGGCGCAAATTTAAATACAAAAGACATGTCAGCTAGCCTTCCACCAGACAGGGTATTAGTGATTCGCCAACATGTACAGGTCTTATTAGCATGCAAAAGAATTCAAGCCAGGTTCGTCCTCCAAACTCTGGGTGTCATGGCAGCAGCAGTCATACTTGTTCCTCTAGCTTGTTTTCACATGAGGATTCTCCAGTGGCCTCTTTTCACCCAATGGTCCTTTCAGCAGCTTCCCATGTCTCACATGATTATGATCACAGAAGCATGCAAAAAGCACCTTGCGTGGTGGATGGTCTCCACATCAGTGCCCCGGGGCAGACCATTTGTACTCCCCCCCCCCCCTCCAGTTGCTACGGTGACCACGGACACCTCCCTGATCAGGGGGGGGGCATTATCAGGGAAGGACAGTCCAAGGCACCTGGTGACATCACGAGTACCATCTGCATATAAACGTCTTGGAGATGAGGGCCGTGCTTTTAATGTTGCAAGCTCTTCAGGCCTCTCTTCCTACTGGGACCATTGCAATTCAAACGGACAATATGTCAGTAGTGTGGTACATGAACAAGCAGGGCGGAACCAAGTCCTACCCCCTATGTCGAGAAGCACTCAGACACTGGCAGTGGGCGATTTCTTCCCAATGGTTTCTGATCGCAACGCACATCCCTGGGAGGTCCAACGTCATAGTAGACATGCTGAGCAGAGCAATTCTCATTCCTCACGAGTGGTCTCTGAATGAAGTAGTTGCGGACCACATATTCCGCAAATGGGGCCAACCTTGCTGCGACCTTTTTGCCACCACCTTCAACAGCAAGTGCAGCAGTTTCTTCTCTCTCCTTCCACTTCCTGGACATTCTCCCAGAGACGCTCTAGTCAACGATTGGCCTCAGGGACTTCTTTATGCATTCCCTCCGTTTCCCCCTAATTCCCAAACTAATACAGAAAGCTACGGTATTGGGCCTGCAAAATGATCCTCATTGCTCCTTATTGGCCTCGACAAATATGGTTCCTGTTCCTGCATCCTCATCTTCTTGAGCAGCCTTGGACTCTGGACCTAGTTCCAGACCTTCTGATCCATCAGTCGGGCGGGCTGCACCAATCCCTGCAATCTGTCCAGCTCCCTACTTGGTTGCTCCACTTCCAACTTTAGCCAGGCTTCCTGATATCTCCCCCTCTGTGTGCAAAATTATTTTATCATCGCACAAATCTACAACTAGAAAAACTTATGCTAGTAAGTGGAAATGTTTTTCTTCCTGGGTAGAGGCTAAGAGTGTAGACCCCTTTTCAGCCCCTGTACACCGCATTTTGGAATTTCTTGCGGAACTCTTTCATACTAGGTCCGCTTCCACTACAATTAAGAGTTCAGTTAGCTGCAATTTCAGATTTTCACATTGGCCTGTCGGAAAATAATATCATGTCTCATAAGCTATGTAAAGCCTTTCTCAAAGGGACCACTCTGCTCAGGCCTCCTCCACCTCCGTGGGATCTAAATTTGTTTTTAGCTTCTCTGATTTTGCCCCTCTTCGAACCTGCAGCATCTTGTTCCTTGAAGTTTTTATTTTGGAAAACCCTCTTTCTGGTAGCTATTACTTCAGCCAGAAGCGTTTTGGAACTTCAGGCTCCTTGTACCCGTCCTCCGTACCTAGTGTTCCACAATGACAGGGTTGCTCTCAGGACTAATCCTTCCTTCCTTCCTAAGGTCTCTTCAGAGAATAACTTGAATCAGTCCATAGACCTTCCTGTGTTTTTTCCCAACCACTCCAACAGGGCGGAATATAAATTGCATCAGTTAGATGTTCACAGACAACTACGCTTTTATTTGCATAGAACTAAGGACATCAGGAAATCGGACCAACTTTTCCTTTCTTATGCTGAGGGTAAACAAGGTCTTCCAGTCTCAAAAGTAACCTTGTCCAGGTGGTTGACTTCTATCATCACATTTATCTATCAACTGAGGAATAAAGAATTGCCTATTAAACCAAAAGGTCACTCCACCAGAGCTTTAGCCACTTCTGTGGCCTTTCAGGCTAGGTTGCCTATGGAATCTATTTGTGCTGCGGCTATGTGGGCCAACCCACATACTTTCATTTCGCATTATAAGTTGGATGTGGTTTCCAGGAGCAGAGCTGATTTTGGTTCCACTGTTCTGAAGAGTGTGTTCTGAAGAGTGTGTTCCGATGAGCCACCCAGGATTTTAGGTGCTAGGGACGCTGTCCCGACCAGCAAGAATGAAGGGCGAGATACAACTTAACATAGTTATGTACCTACCATAACGTTCCATGTTAGTTGTCTTCTCGCCTTCTTTCTTGCGTCCCACCCTCCATCCCCCTATCCTTGTAGACTGAGAAGAGTTCCTTATGGTTTTTCACTGGCTGAGTCTTCTCTGGCTATTCTTTTCTGCCTAGTAGCCTCTCTGGTATGTTTTATACATTCCAGGTTAGGATCCTTTCCTTATGTCTGCAGTTAGACTTACCAAACGAGATCTGGGTATCTAGCGCCAGGCATCATGGGATATGGGGTGGCCTCGAGCCACTAAACAGCTCTCGAGCTTTTGAAGATGGCCGAGTCTGCTCCGAACCCAACCAGCAAGAAAGAAGGTGAGAAGAAGACTAACATGGAACGTTATGGTAGGTACATAACTTCTTTTTCGACTTTAACATCTACTAGAAGTTCCTTGTACAGCTTTACTTTTTGACATTTGTTTTATTGATTCAAATTGCTTTTGTTCACTTGGGGTAGTCTGATGGGTCTTTTAGTGGAGGCCTGTCATAGTAAGAGTAAGGTTATTCTGTAATCTTGCAAGGTGTTAATGTATCTAACAGTTTATCCATTATTGGTATATATTCTTAGGGTTAAACCCCCCCTTTCTGGTGTTGCCTGCCCCTCAGTGATGTGGTTTAAGCATAGACTTTCAAATAGAATTGGATCAGATGTTGCCTTTAGAGATAAGCAGAGTTGAGCACAGAGTAACCTATAAAAAAACAAAATACAATGACAGAAGTGTGAGTGAGAAGTTTTTTTTTTTTTGTTCTATTTTCTAGTAAGGAATTCTTTTCAGTTTCATTTAGGTAGCTTGTTTGAAGGCTGCAAAACGGAGTATTATATTCAAAAAGGTCAGCTCAGTGAGGCTTAAAGTAGTACAGTCTTATCCCTGGGTATGCCACTTAAAATTAGAGGGGCTAAAGAACTTTGATACACATTGGTCAACATTTAAACTGTATACCATTGTCCCTAGATTTTCAGTGATGTAATTTTTCATGATTTGGCACCATACCTCTCAACTGTACAGATTTTCACAGATTGTCCAGATTTTTGCCTCATATCTTTGGTCTATTTCTCATAAAATTGTGGTTTTCTGGCAAATCATTGAGGGCTCTTGAGTCATAAAATGACACATTTAAGTTTGACTTCATACACTTCAGAAAATGTTTATGCAAAACCTGTTATTTTAACAGTATTTAAAAATTGTGCTTATTTTTGGGCCTTTTTCTCCCCCATTATATATGGATTGTCCAGATTTCTTGCTGTAAAAGGTTGAGAGGTATGATATGGCCATTTGTTTTGCAGCAAGTCCTTATGATGCTGCAGTTACCGACGTTAAAGATGAAATCATTACTACTACATTATATTGTTTGTAGACCATCCTGGAGAACTCTTCCATCTTTTGTTGAACTAATAGTGTTATAAATACATAGACTGCTATGTACATTCATCATGTCAGTTACTGTTACTACTAGGATATCTCTACAGAAATCCCAGCATCTGGCCTGACTTCCAGAGCTCGCCTCCCTTTTCCTCCAGGTCAGTCAGATGTGCACACTTATGGATGTCAGGATATTTCTTGTATAAAGCTGATATCCCCATGCTGTTTTTGATATTTCTTGATGCAGCGTGTAGCATACGCATCACCATTTTACTCAAGTATGGTGTGATTTGGCCTATCCCAGAGTTCCATCAGATAAATACCTTTTGGGGAAAATTTTTTCATACCGCTAGTTTTATCTTGTTTTCAGTACAGTCATTAACAGGATCAGATGCCTGTTTGGACATAGAGCATTTCCACCTGTAAAAAAGAAAGCATGTGATCCTGCTGTAAACTAGTCCCACACAGATGCTCATAGCTTGCCTTTTTGAGTTGTAGGGTCTAGTTTGGCTTGATGCCAGAACCTCTTTGGAGAAGAGAACTTTCTCAACAGAATATTTGACTGGAAGAGACTGAAAGCCTTGACTCCAGCAGTTTATCATTCTCTGGCATCCTTTTAATGTATTTACTAGCAGTTCTTCAACCTCTGATATCCCTTTAATGTACTGGGACCTCCCATAAGTGTGACTTCTCTGACTAGGTCAAGGCAGTGGGTCCCAGTGAGCTACTATAGCCTCTATCCCCTGACCAGATTTTCAGTCTTTGCTGTCTGTAGCTGAAGTGCATTTTGTCTCAGAGGGGACTTTGGGTGTACCCGCTATTCTGATTTGGGAGAATATCAAGGGTATGCAGTCTAACTCCATCTTCCATCCTTTAATTTAGAAGCTCAAACATAGTGTACTTCTCCCCAGAGCTCTGCAGTTTTCTGGACTTTAGGCAGTGAGCTGGTTCATTCCCATTCCTTCAGTCTATTCCCCAGGAATGGATCTCCTTGGCTAAAGGATTCTTGAAGGGCCATCAGCCAAGTTCAGATCAACCGTCAGTGTCTAGAGTCCCTGTGCCAAGAGAAAGAGAACCTTCTGCAGAGGGATGCCTTCTTAGTGAATGAGAGAGAAGAATTGGACTACTCTTTCCCAATGTCTCCCACCTAGAGTATGACAACTACTTCTAGTGTCTACCCCCCCCTCCCCAGTATTGACAGACTGCCGTTGACAATATGTCCTTTGCTTTGCACGTAGAGGAAATCTGATTTGGAAATGTTGTTTGAGTGAAAGAGCACTTAAAGTAGTAGGCAGAAAAGGTGTTTTGATTTACTGGACTGGATACCTGCAAGCCTGTGGCATTTCTTCTAGTCATGGGAGCTGTAGTGGATGCATCCTCGGCACCTTGAAAAGAACTGGACATGCAGTCCCCTGCTCTTTAGGTGCCTCTCTAGTTCTTTATAGTCCAGTAGTCTCACATGTTCCCCTACAGTAACTCTGACACCAGTAGCCGTGTCTGCTGATCCAAAGAAGGGGTCAACACTTTTGCTTGCTCATGGTACTGTTTTTAGTGTTAAGGAAAGCAGAATACTGGACTGATTTAGAAAGAAAGTGTTTCTGGCTTTCAGCCTTGCCTTCAGAACCAGTAACAGAGTGACAGCAGTGTCTAAACACACTAACTTTTTGGGTGCAATGCTGTGCAAAGGCAGAGGTTATGGTGTCAATGATCAGAAGAAAGGCTGAGGCTACTATTCCCAATCCATTCTTATTCAACTGTCAGTAATTTAGTAGCTCTTTTGATGCCCTTATCCCACTTGTTTAGTAAAAATGGTTGCCACCAAATCTTTTTTTTTTTTCCATAAAGCTTCGTTGTCCTTTACAGTAATAGCATCCCCTCCAAGTCCACTTTCATGACTTGTAGACCTGCCTTTGATTATGTTCCACAAAGCTTCTTTCACACAACAAAGCCCTTATAACAATTTCATAACTCTTTTTTTTCTTTTTTTTAAAGCTTGTATCACTGGCTTTGGGGAGGGAGAACAAACTAGGTCTGGAAAAATGGGTCTATTGGCAGTAGTTTTGTTTCTGAACATGACTCAAATTTAGTTTGAGTATACATTTTCAAGTTCTAATCCTGTCAAACCAGACTGGCTCCACTGGTGGAAATAAACCCATTTGAAGGTCTTTAATGTCATTATTCAGAGTTCTTGAGGGTAGATTTGAGTATTTTAAAAGGCATTTTTACATTCCATTATTTCCCCAAAGAAAATTCCTCTGAGCTAACTGGGAGAAGTTCCTCTGGACCATTTCTGTCAATGCAAATGTACCTGCATTTCCCTGTTTCTGATCCACTTTTAGTATCCGTTGGTTGTTGCTCTGAGTTGTATTTCTAGCTGTCCCCAAACTGAATCTTGCGACTACTCATTTGTTCCTTTGTATGTCTGAATGGCTTCAGATTTATTTTGGCAAATCTCTGAGATTTACCTGGAACCTGATTTGCTGACGTGATTGATCAAAAAAAAGAGGATCTCCCATTGGCTGGACTTCAGGCTCATCTTGAACTTCTGATGTGTTTATTTACAGATATTTTATATTTTTATGTTTATAATCATTTTTTTAGAAAGGCTTCGTTTGATTCTTTCTGTTTAGCCACCATCTTTTCATCGGTTTCCACTTGAGACTCTGCAAGATTTGTTGTCTACACTTTAGTGTCAGTTTTGACATACTTTTCACTATTCCTAGTTTGATGATCAGGATCCAGAATCTCCATGCTAAGCAGGTAATTTTCCAGAAGTGAAACAGCAGCAAACATGTTTGTCCTGAGGGTGCCCTGAAGGTCATATAGCCATCCCATGTTGAAGTAAATAGGAGTAATGAAGCTGAAAAAGCACAGGGGGTTACATTGGAGCACTGCAATGTGTTTGACATAGACTTAGTGATGACAGAATAGCTGGAGGGTATTCAGCACCAATAATGAGGTTTATCAGGGGGTTGGGGATGTAACCATGTTTCAGTTGAAAAAAAAATGCAACATGAAAACTGTATTGGAAGGGGATACAGATAATAGGTCAACTCCGTTTAACGGGGATGACATTAAATGTACTTTTATTTGTGCGGGTGATGGTCCAGGGACATACTGTGCAAATGTGGCTAAGGGCATATAGTCTGGTCTGCAATTTATATTGGTAAAGTAGAAAGCTAAAGGATCGAATTTGTGAACGTCCATAAAGTTAGGAACAAAGACACACACAATGCGTTTTATAAACACCTCAGTAGTTTGCTCTGATTTTAAAATATTTGTGTTCAGTGTGCTTGATCATGCCATAATGCATGTGAGGGATGGGATGGAGATTTGAGATGATTTGGAGTACAAATGGCAAACTCTTAGATGCAGTGATGGAGATGGTTTAAATTCAACAGTAAATTTTAGTTTTTGAAGCAGTTAAGGGGTTTTTGAGTCATGATTTTCATTATATGACCTCTGTTGTCAGATTTTACTATTTAAATATGATAATTACCTTTCAGGCCAGTGAAGCCTCAGTCCTTTGTGGCTAGTAGATGATGCAATTGTTTACTATATTTTGACATTTTTTGTTGATGATGCAATTGTTTACTATATTTTGACATTTTTTGTTAGTGAGTTTGCTTCCCTTCTATTTAGCGGAGCTGTCTCATTCCTGGTACACTGTTTCTGCCATTCCTGCTTTATTTATTCTAGGATAAAATCTTACATGTTGCAGATGGACTGACTTGTAAACAAGGTAACCCTGATAAACCCCATCCTAAAGACACTGCAGTTTGCTGCCCAGATGATTTAACTTTCCAGCATTTAAGACATTAGTCCACTGCAAACATGTTGTACATGCTTATGGAGGCTAGGAGGCTTAACTCAAGGAAATTCCATTTAGCCAAATCGAAGAGGCTTCCATTGAGGTGTTTCAGGAAGGTATTTAAATGAGCTTTGCATTTTGAACCTGGCATATAACTTTGTAAAGGTAAATCATTTAGCTCAGTTTGCATTTTTGCAGAACCCCCTTCCCCAGCAAAACTTCAATCGAGTCCTTCATTTGCGAACATGCAGCCATCCAGAAAGCTATTGCTCCGTTTTTAATTTCTCCAAATCTTGTATTTCTAATACCATGACAGAAATGGACCCCATTCCTAAGTCAAAGTACAGTTAAATTTCATGAAATAAGTATTGTTTCAATCTTTGTCAGCCAGAAGTGCTTTTTTGCAGCACCTGCAATGTGCTAGACCCTTTGCTCCTACTACTATTGGAACTGTTTGGTAACTATCTTCCACATTGCTCCCATTTCTGCCTGCAAACTTGACATTTTGACTTTGTCTCTGTATGCAAAGCACCATAGTTGCTCCTCCATGAGTTATAAACTTTCGTGAAAAGACACCGCCCTTGTTTTTGAAATTTATTCAATTTTATCTCCCTCTCCCCCTTTGTCCCCCATAACTCCTCCTCCGATGCGACCCTTGGTTTTGGAGTCTTTGGATCTGAGAAGTCTCTGGGTCAGCGCCGACTGTTCTTGGTACCTCGACTCCGGATGTTGCCTTGAGTGTCTCTGATCGACCAGTTCGGATCTGAACTCTGGGAGCCATAGCCTTGGCATCAGATCTGAGGCATTCTGTCGACTCCGAGTTTGTCGGACTGTAGTCTCCTCCTTGGCTCTTGTGGGCTCTGCTTAGACTCCCTTGCCGGATCCGAGGGGAGTGGCTGCTTTGCTTGTTTCCCAGGATGTCTGCTCTCCTTCAGCATTCGACGTGGTGGAGAGGGTCCTCTCGAGTGGGTCGAGACCCCTGACCATTTCCTCCTCAGATTCTGCCCCGACTCCCTCGGTTCTGGGTACGGCTCTGACTCTTCTGTCATCTCAGCGGATAGCCTGTGCTTACTATGCCTCAGGGGGTTCCCACTCAGGAACAGCAGGAAGTTTGCTAGTCCTCCCCAGAGTGTCTCACTGAGGAGGTGTTTCGCAAACAAATGTGCAAAAGGAAGCACCTTGACTCTCCAGTGTACTCTCACGGATGAAACTGACTTTGAGGAAGGGGAAGTTTCCCCCAAATCTCCCCGCCCCCCCGAGGATGTCTCTCTTGGAGACATCATGGAACACCTGCACCAAAGAGGTGGGTGGTCTGCCCAAAAAAACAAGTCCCAGATGAGTCAGTGTTCCTGGAGGCATTCTGCACGGGCCCATGTACCTCCTGGGTGCTCTCCCCCGTGGATCCACTTGTGGACCTGATCACCAGGGCATGGAAGGAACCGGACACTGTGGAACGTATTCCAAGAAGACCAGATAAAGTACACAGCCTCCAACCGGACAAGCCTAGTTTGGAGTAAGGGGTCCCCAGTTGACACTATGGTGGTGGCCACCGCCACCAAGAAGGAGCTTGCGCAGGAGAGTTCCACTGCCCATCCTCCTGACTGAGTCGAGGACTGTGGATTGTTTGGGGAAGCAGGTTTATCCTTCAACTTTTTCCATAAGGGCACAACTATATGGCGCATGTCATCCAATTTACAGCATGACCTGGTCAAGTAAGTCACTGAATTGCCCCTAGACTCTGTCGGCAGAGGGCAAGAAATTGTTCTCTGCACGCATGGCCACTCTAAAAGCTGTCGTGAATATGTCTCCTTTCCCATGCCACGGAAGAAGCCGCTACGGCTGCTGGGTCTGGTGTTGCTATGAGGCGGCACGCCTGGCTTTGGCTATGCCAGTTCTCGAAACCCTTCAGGATGTCCTTTACCAATGTCCCCCCTACTATGGTTCTTCCCTGTTCGGGAAGTCTGTTTGCGAGACCCTGATCCAGGAAGATGCTGTCTGGCATCTGAATCTGCTTCTTCACCCCTCAAAAGCCCTTGTCGAGGAACCAGCGAGGGGCAAGATGTCGTTCCAGAAATCTCAGTTCTCCTGGAACACTCGGGACTCATCTTCCCCCAGAGGCAGAGGGGGGGTATGATGGACGTCGACCAAGAAGCAGAGGAGGTCCAAGGAACGTTGGGTCTTGAGAACCATTCTTAGACCGCACAGCTGCCCTGAGGGTCTGCCCGACTGCTCATCTCTGGAGGCAGTCGGGGGGACGTCTTGCCTTGCATCCAATGGATTGGGAGTCCTTAACAGACTGTTGGGTGTTACAGATCATATCTAGAGGCTGTAACATCCCATTTATGGATACACCTTCCTCACCAAAACACCTCCCAGATGTTCCACCCGCACAAAGGGGGGGGGGGGTAGCAGCACTAGAAATACAACAGTTGCTAAGAAAGCGAGTCACCCAACCCGGCCCCCAGACTACTCCGGATCGGGCTTCTATTCCAGGTTCTTTTTGGTACCAAAGAAAATGGGGGACCTAAGAGCAGTTCTGGATCTTTCCACCTTGAACCTGTTTGAACCCAAGGAAAATTCCGGATGGTCACCCTACAGTCTATTCTGCCCAGTCTGCAGACAGAGGATTGGATGTGCTCGATAGACCTCAAGGACACGCGTACTATCACATCAAAATGAACAGGTGCTTCTGCAGGGTTCTCTGCTTCCAGCTGGGGGCCATTCACCATCCGTTCAGAGCCCTACTCTTTGGTCTCACCACAGCCCCCAGGGTGTTTACCAAAGTAATGGTAGTGGTAGCGGCTCTCCTGATGCTTCAGGGGATTCAGGTCTGTCCCTACCTGGACGATTTGCTCCTTGCTGCCCCTACCAAACATCTACTTTGCAGAGCCAGGGACTACTTCCTTGTGCTATCACACAGTCTGGGCATCACCATCAACCTCAGCAAATTGTCTCCGACTCCACTACAGAGTCTAGACATCATCGGAGCCGAGCTGGATACAGTTCAAATGTTAAACTGAGCAAGGATAACAAACAAAACAAACAAATAAAATGACTGCTCCGATGCACGAATAAAATACACCACAAAGTTTTATTCCAAATAGATGTGAAGTGCTTTTCGTCTACCTTAACAAATGGGTAGACTTCATCAGACAAATCAGCTGTGCAATACAAGTGTGTTAAATACTTCTTTTAAAAACAAGATTGACATGCCAACCAGCCTATAGCAACATCAAGATGTATATAGTTAACCAAACAGACAAGCTAATTGGTTAAGGTAGTCTCAGGACACTCCGCTATTAATACCCTAACAATTCATTAACATTTACATATAAAATAAAGGAGTATATAACAATAAATAATAAAAATCTATACCACTATACAAATACTAAATATATATTTATATATATTTAAACATATATATGCCATACATCTCCTACATAGGGAAAATTGACAGGAGACTGAGGGATAGGATATACGAGCATGTATATAACATTAGGAAGAAAAATAATTTAAATGCGTTGGCTAGGCATTGTAATGAAAATCCTACCCATAGTTTTCTGATGTCCTTCAAGGATGCATCTGCAGTCATCACATATGGGTTGTCCTGCCTCAGGCAGCCCTTCGGTCGGCCGGATTCCAAAGTCTGGGTCCGGCGTCGGCTGATGTCGCCCTTTCCCCGACGTCAGAGTGCCTGGGATATAAAAGCATCAGCCAACGCCATCTTCCTCAGTGTTTCTTGCCCCAGATGCCAGGTGCCCTCAAAGGAAGGCTAAATTTGGAGAAATGCAATAAATTCCAAACATGCACAGAAATATATATATATATATATATATATATATAAATAAAAACAAATACACCATAATAGATAACCCCAGCTAGCTATGAGAGGGAAAAAGTACCCAATAAATACATGCCTACGTATGACTGCACCTGTCATAGCTGACCTACATGAAGCTTCCAATGCATCATAACCACACTGTAAGAAATGGTTGCTAACCTGCTGGGAGTTATGTACCAGATCCTGAAGTGATTTGCGATCTAGGGGTTCAGGTGAAGACAATTTCTTATGCAATTCATCTAACAAATACTCTTGGTACTGTATCATATGAAATTGACAATTTAATGCCCTCATAGAAAGAGTAGCAGAAGTATACACTTTTTTACCCCATCTCTCTAAAGCCCTGGACTCCCTTTCAGAGGGGAGTGGATTTTTAGTAGTGGCACCTGCAACCCCTTTAGGGCCCTGGGAAATAGTTTCTGGATCAGCAGAGTGGGCCTTGTAAAGAAAATGATGCGAGTCCGGGACCCTGTAGTACCTATCGGGCTTGACAGGGGCCGGAGGAAGAGTGTCAGGGGTTATGCTAGACTCAGAGTACACATCATCAGTGACATTCAGAACAGGAGGAATAGCCAAAGGTCTATGCTGAGGTGAATGCAGAAAAGTTCTTAATCTTTTCCTGGAATCAGAGAATTCCTGGCCCTGCCATTTGAAATGCTCTCTCATAGTGTGAAGGGTCTCCCCGAAGGATAGTTCTTCAGGAGGGGAGGCCAAGGGGATTGATTCCTCTGCATCAGAATCCTCGTAGGCCGAAAAAGCCTCCTCCTGGTAGTCCGAGAGAGCAGAGCCATCAGAGGCCTCCTCTGAGGAGTGGGGATCAGAGGGCTCAACCCTGGGCCTTTTGTCTAGAGGAGGTTGAGAGCCCCTGTCCGGATGGGGTTGAGAGCCCCTAATCAAGGAAATAAGGTCCTCTGCTAAGGTTAAAATCTGTGAACTTGTAGAGGGTCCCTGAGGAGTAACCCTGGGAGGCATAGCTTTTGTACATTTAGCAGCTTTAGCCCTGGTGAATGCCTTTATGAACATGGATGCAGGAGGCCTAGCTGCACCACGTGCTGGTGTAGTTTTGTCTAGAGGAATGGTGTCGGAAGCTTCCAAGACACCAGTTTCTTAAGGAAATTCAATAACCGACTCAGCAGGGGCCTCCAGGGCCGGGGTTGTCGGTTGAGCGGTTTTGGGGGTCGAAAGTACCAAGGACTCTGTTTCAGCCGAGACACTCGCGGTAGGCCTGGCCGTGGTTTCAGCTGAAACCGCGGCCCGCGTGTGTCGGTCCTTGTCCTTCCGTTTCTTTATTAAATGTGAAGTCGGAGTCTCCGGCATATTGTATGAAAAACTAGCCCCAAAAAATTCCTTTGCAAACTCCGCCCGACGTCTAAGAGTGCATCGGTTGAAGGAAGCACAGGCTGAACAGGCCGAGACGTCGTGGTCTGGGCTTAGGCAGGGGAGGCAGTAAGAGTGGAAATCCTTATGAGGTATTTGTTTCCCACAAGTTAAGCATTTATTAACTTTATCTGACATCGGCTGAGGCAAGAAAGAGTCCCCAACGGGGTACTTAGCTTTTGAAGTCTTCGGTAGCTGAATTACAGGAGCTGGCCGACCGGCACTTGCGAACTGCTTCTGCTTCGGGCACCACGCGGCAAGAAAGACTGAGGAAGATGGCGTCTGCTGACGCTTTTATACCCCAGGCGCTCTGACGTCGGGGAAAGGGCGACATCAGCCGACGCCGGACCCAGACTTTGGAATCCGGCCGACCGAAGGGCTGCCTGAGGCAGGACAACCCATATGTGATGACTGCAGATGCATACCTATCGGGCATCTACATTTATGGTAGGTACAAAACTGTACTTTTAGGGTTATAGATCAAGTTACCCCTGTTTTAAAAGGAGGCCCTTATCAACTTTTATTAGAGAACTGCGAGTTAATATACTACTGATCTAATCTAAACTATACTACTGATCTAATCAGCGTATCCTATAACTAAAAAGATCATCTCTACTTGACTCCAAGTAGACTATTCTCTATCTGTTAAAGCTAGCATTGCTCCTACAGTACTTATTACCTTGATACGGCACTCTTGTCATAGATAGTACCCCAAAAAGGCAAACCCCCATTTCTCTGTCACCCACGTCCCCCGGAATCTTTTTAAAGTTTTTTTGTCTATTCCTTCTAGCATGTCGAGGGATCAGTTGCTAGTGTCCTCTCCTGCTCAGCTGGTGAACCTGGGAATATTGAGGCAATGTTACAATTGCCTCATGTACACAGACAACCCTCTCCTCCTCCCACAAAACACAAATACATGCGAGAGATGCAACTATACGGCCAAACTGGAGTCTGAGCTCTCTCAACATAGGACTGGCAAGACCAGTCAGGAGGAGAAGGTTACCACACACACTATAGACCCAGTCTCACATAGTACCATCACAACCTCAAATCATACACATAAACACACAAAGACATACTCTGAGGCTCTGATCAAAAATCTACCAAAACAGCAGAGGCCACCAAAGCAGACACCCAAACAACCACCACCTCAGAACACAACACCTGCAACACATAGACCTCACAGTCAGAGTGTCAAACAGTCACAGCCCTTAAGGCCAAACACAATGCCAGACACACTAGTCATTGGTGACTCCATAGTCAGACACACTGACGTCCCGCTCACCAGACTGAGTAAGGAGAAGGTCACAGTAAGCTGCCTGTCGGGCGCTAGAATCCGCCACATAACGCAAGCACTCAGGTCTCTCAACAGCAGGTACAAATACGACTCAGTCATTGTCCACGCTGGTGTAAACGACCTGAGACGTACCTCCTTGGACTACATGAAGAGACATTGAGGAGCTCTCTGATTATGTAGCCCAGGCAGGTATGACCCTGACCTTGAGCAGTATCCTACCTTCACCAAGAATGATGCCACAATACAGAGATAAGATGATCAGCTTTAACAATTGGCTTAAACACTGGTGTCATTCAAAGGGGATCCAGTGTCTGTCTGCCTGTGATGACATGCTGGACAAGCCACTCTGCTTCGCAAGGGACGGCTTGCACCTGTCACCCCTGGGATTCCGGATATTGGCAAAGGCTCTTGCCACCCCCATAGTGCCTTTTTTAGGCAAAGCTCAAATTCTAAACCTACCACCCTAGAACACAAAAAAGGAAAAAAACTAAGGGTAATGCTGCTCAATGCCAGAAGTCTAAATCTCAAAATGCATGCACTCGAGGCCCTTCTCAATATGGAGAACATCGATGTCTGTGCTGTGACAGAAACCTGGTTCAAGGCTCCTGAGAGCACCCCAGCACTATCAGGTTTTACCTCATATCATGCGTTCCGGCCCCAAAATCCGGACAATACCAAGAAAGGAGGGGGGTATCCATATTCATCAAGGACACCCACACCTCAAGACTGGTGGCAACGCACGATGCATCGGAGACCATCCAGGTGCAATTTAACCATAGGCAAGACTGCTCTGCAAATTGTAGCATGCTACAGGCCACCCTCACAAACTCAGGAACCTCACATGGCCTTCCTGAAAACACTAGAGGGGTTAAATGTATCACCAAACACCATCATACTAGGTGACTTCAATTACCCTAATATAGACTGGGAACACTACTCAAGCCCAAACACCCTAGCCCAAAGGTTCCTGGAATTCATAAACTCAAATGCCATGGAACAACTAGTCACCATCCCCACAAGAGGAGATAACATACTTGATCTCATCATCACGAACATGGGAACACAATGTTCAACACCGGAAGTATACCCCTCACTGGTGAGATCAGATCACAAACTAATCTCGCTGGAGGTCCTCATCCCACCCCCACCTGAAATAAAAAAGACCACAGTAAAGAACTTCTCGAAAGCCGACTTCACACTTCTAAAGACTAGTGTGGTCTCCTTTAAGGCCCCTGAGCTGGCGGAAAACAGTACTCAAGCCGCTGAATCACTTACAAATGCCTTCTACCAGCACCTGCAGGACTGCATGGATAAGGCAATCCCAAGCAAAACAAAGACTCTTTGTACCAAAGGCAAGCGTCCAGTCTGGTGGACCCCAGCCATAAACAAACTCTACAACAAAAGGAGGAAGCTACTACAAGATAGAGCAAATTCCTTAAAAGGTAAGACACCCTTGATCACTATAAGTAAAAAACTAAGAGCTCTCATAAAATCATCCAAAGCAAATTTTGAGAGAAAAATAGCTAAAGACTCAAAAGACAATCATAAGGCCTTCTTTAGCTATGTTAGAAACCTGGGAGGAAACTCCCAGGTATGCTCAGAACTAGTTCAAAATGATGTGAAGATTACTGATCCTACAGACATTGCCAACATACTGGCTGACAGGTTCAGTGCAAACTTCTCCCCTAAAAGGAGAGATATCTATACCAAACGATTGCAGCCCCCAAACATCTCCAACGCCCAAGTGAGAACTGCTCTCTCCAAAGCAAAAACACAGCATCCATGGGACCTGATGGTGTCCCCGGCTGTGTGCTCCACGAACTCAATGATGAATTAAACCCACAGCTAGGACAGCTGTTTAATCAAAGTCTTACCTCTGGATACGCACTCCAGGAGTGGCGCACTGCAACTGTGGTCCCACTTCACAAAGGCGGTGCCTCCACCGACCCTGGAAATTACCGACCCATTAGCTTGACAAGCCTCATCTGCAAAGCCATGGAGAGGATCATAATGGACCTCATAAATAAAGACATAGGGAATTTGCAGACTTTGGATCCAACCCAGTTTGGCTTTGTCAAAGGCAGATCATGTCTTTTAAACTTGGTTGACTTTTTCAAACAGTCACCAAAGCCATTGATGAGGGAAAGGCAGTCCATACAGCCTACCTCGATCTGGCGAAGGCCTTCGATACAATACCCCACTCGGGTATCATTGAAAAACTCATCAGCTTAAATGTTAACCCATACATCACAAGATGGGTTGCAAACTGGCTGAGTGACAGAACCCACAGGGTCAGAGTTGCTGGCGCCATGTCAGACTCAAAGCCTGTCACAAGTGGTGTCCCACAGGGCTCAGTCCTGGGCCCACTCTTGTTTGGCATCTACTTTCCCAAGTACAAGCAAACACAGGAGGGTTATGGCTGACAAAGTTTGCAGATGACTGCAAACTAGGCGCCATAGTAGAAAACACATCTGACACAGATATCCTTCAGAAGGGTCTCACAGAAACGGATAACTGGTGCCAGAGCCATGGCCTAAAGTTAAATGCCAAAAATGCATAGTCATACCCTTCGGGAAAAACAAGGTTACCCCTAGCTACCAAATAGGTGGCAATCCACTGAGCACAGAAGAAGTTATCAGGGACCTGGGGACCCAGGTTGATAGTAGTCTGTCATTCGACACCCATGTAGCTAAAGTAGTTAGGAAGACCTTCTACATTGCCCACCTTATCATGAAGGGATTCTCATCTAGATCAAGGGAGGTCATAGTCTCTCTTTACTCATCACTCATCAGACCAATGATTGAGTACAATGCCCCATTCGGAATGTATCTGACCCGACACTTGCAGCAGCTGGAGAGGCCACAAAAAGGATAAAGGGTCTCAAAAATCTGTCCTATGCTGCCCGACTGAAAGAACTCCAGCTCTATTCAGTCGCACCGCTTGCTCAGAGGTGACCTTTGCCTAACATACAAGGCCATGTCAAACCCAGATTTGATGAATATGCTTCACCTCAAAAAATCTAGATCCATCAGAGCCACAAGGGCGGGAGACTTAAACCTCGACACGGCTATTAATAGGACGTGCTGGAGGGATAGATTCATCACCCAAAGACTCCCTATGCTGTGGAACAAAATCCCGGTATATGTGAGGCAGAGCACCTCGCTGGCCTTGTTCAAGAGAAATCTTGACCAATGGATGGGAGATCGCAGATATACCCCAGGGATTACCTCAGTGTCACTGCTCGACAGAGGCACAGCAAAATAATGGGTATAGTTCCCCATACTAAAGGGGTGGCGTAAGCCACAAAACGATGGGCTAGGCTTGTAAATGCCCTCGGGCAGATAGCCTAGTATGAACCTATGAACCTATAATATGGCAGTTGAGGCTAAATTTTTGTACAGTTCCAGGTCTGAATGAAATTACTTTATTGTCATGCATTTTAAATTTGGAAAGTCTTTTGCATTGAAATATTTAGGGAAATGTGTTGAATAATAGATTAGTATTCGTATAGTGGTATAGATGATTTTTTATTTATTGTTCTATATTCCTTTATTTGATATGTAAATGTTAATGAATTGTTAGGGTATTAATAGCGTGGGGCGTCCTGAGACTACTTGGCTGTTTAGTTAACTATATATATATATATATATATATATATATATATATATATATATCTTGATGTTGCTATAGGCTGGTTGGCATGTCAATCTTGTTTTAAAAAAAAAAGTATTTAACACACTTGTATTGCACAGCTAATTTGTCTGATGAAGTCTACCCGTTTGTTAAGGTAGACTAAAGCACTTCACATCTATTTGGAATAAAACTTTGTGGTGTATTTTATTTGTGCATCGGAGCCGTCATTTTATTTAACAGTTCAAATGTTAGTTTATCTCAAACTGGAGAGGGTGCACAGTAGGTTCAAAGGTAGGTACTAGGCTATCTGCCCGAAGTCATTTATAAGCATAGCCAGAATGTGTTGGCTTTCGCCGCCCCCTTAGATTAGTTCCCTGTGCCTCTGTCCAACAGAGCCACTGAAGTGATCCATGAGGTATACTGTATCTGAAGTAGTTAACTTTATTTGATCAGCAACCTGTGGGTATCGGATCCGACCTGGATCCGAGCCGGCAGCTTTCCAAGCTAAAGATCCAAGCTCCTCCCCCTTACCCATAATACTCTGATACCTCCTTCCACTCCTCAGATCTCGTTTGCCGCGGCTTTAACAAGCACGAGTTACAAGCTCCTGGCCGTTATAGGAGATATTTGTCAATTTTTTTACTTTTTGTTAAAATTAGATAGTTGTGTGTTTGTGTTTAGTTTAAACCCATTAGCTTAGCTTAATTTTAATATATTCACCCTTCCCCTTATTCTTGTGTGTCTGTGTGTGGTTGTGTTTTTGGTTATGGCCAAAGGCCCTAAGGCCATTTTTTCCAAGTGCTCTGTGGCCATAAGCTCTCCCCAGCCGATGGCCGCACTCAGTGCGTTCTTTGCCTGGGGGTAGCGCATTTGTCATCGGGCTGCCATGTCAGCGCTGCCGTTAACCCCTGGGCTGTGAGGGATAGGAGGAACAAGCTGATCCTGGCGGGTCTTTTGCCTGCGGATTCTGCTACTTCCTCCTCTCCCTCAGTGGCTCCAGCCGCGGCTGTTCAGCCAGCTGTACTATCTCCCCTGGCTGGGACTCAACCTCCCACCATTTCCCAGGGAGAGAAGGAGGCAAAGAGAAAAGAAAGGCGAGAGGGAGAAAGAGAGATAGGGATAGAGAAAAGCAAAGGAGCCACAAGTTTGGGCCGACTCTGCCCCTTCGGCCTCGCCGGCTAAACAGCTCTCTTCTCCCCTGAAGATTTCTGGGTCTTTCCCCTCTCGGCTCCGTTCCCCATGTTTTTCACCGGAGCCAGAGGAGGAGCCCCGACTAGCTTTGAGGTTATCGCAGTGTCCTCCTCTAGGTCGACACGAAGCCTTTCAGACGCTGACATGGACCAGATGATGCGTCACTTCCTACAAGCCCTAATGCAGATGGGAGTGCTCCTGCCTCCCCCCCCCTCCGGGTGGGGGGGGGGCTCGGCCCCATTTTTTGCCCCCCATAGCTCCTTCTCTGATCCATTATCTAGTTTCTGAGCCAACGTTGGATCAGAGTAGTCTCTGAGTCAGGGAGATGGCGCCGACAGTAGTTACTACTTCGCCGGCCACGCCCTCGAGTTTGTCTGATCCATTTTCAGATCCGAGCTCTCAGAATCGAGAGGCACGTGTCTGATCTGAGGGGGAAGGTGTGTCTTCGGCTCTGTTGCGGTCAGAGCACACTTCCCTTTCGGGTCCGCTTCAGCTCCGACTCCGATCCCCGCGTCTGATCCAAGGGTGTTACTTATGGAACCCGGGGAGAGCGGTTCACCTTCGGCCTTCGTGGTGGAGAGGGTTCTCTCGAGAGGTTTGAGAACCCTTGCTCGTGCTATGGATCCAGCCCTATTCCCTCGCAGATGGGCTTGTCTTCCATCATCCAGCCCCAGGGACAGCCGGCGTCGACGCCCCAGTCAGTCCCATTGGAGGAACATGACCCTGTTGGTGAGCCCTCCTTGGCCAGTCCCGCCGAGGAGGTCCCTCACAAACGTAGGTGTAAAAGGAGGCACTTGGACTCCCCAGAGTCCCTCATGGAAGACACCGATTTAGAGGAAGGGGAAGGTTCCCCCAGGTCACCCCCCCCCGAGAACGTCTCCTTTGTAGACATTATGGAAATGCGCCAAAAAGGGGGGTGGTCAGCCCAAAAGCTTTCCTCGGATGAGTCTGTGTTTCTGGAGGCGTTTGACGCAGGCCCGTCTACCTCTTGGGTGTCCCCTCCGGCCGACCCCCTGGTAGACCTCATTACTACCAGGGCATGGAAGGAGCCGGACGCAGTAGAGCCAATCCCCAGAAGACCATATAAGATCCTTAGTCCCCCTGTGGATAGGACAGCGTGGAGTAAAGGTTCCCCGGTAGATCCCATGGTGGTGGCGGCTGCCTCCAAGAAGGAACTGGCACAGGATAGTTCCTCTGTCCATCCTCCTGACAAGGAGTCTCGGACGAAGGATCCCATCGGAAAGCGGATGTTTGCTTCAGCTTCCTTTTCCATAAGGGTGCTGAATTACTTGGCCCATGTGATTAGGCTTCAGCGGGATCTGGTGAAGGAATATGCTGAGTCTCCCCCTGAGTCCATGTCGGCCGAGGACAAACGGACCTTCTCGACTTGCATGGCCACTCTGAAATTTGTGTTGAACAATGTGGCTTCTCTCCCATGCCACGGAGGGGGCCGCTAGAGCCAGCAGATCAGGCATCGCCTTACGGCATCACGCCTGGCTCCGACTTTGCAATTTTGCGGAACCCTTCAAGGCGTCCTTTGCGAATGCTCCCCTCAATTGTTCTACCCTGTTTGGCAAGACCGTCCGTGATACATTGGTCCAGAGCGAGAAAGACGGGAAGACGTTGTCTGCTGTCGGAATCCACTTCTCAGCTCCTCAAAGGTCCTTTTCCAGGATCCAGAGAGGACAAAAGAAGATGTGGTTCCGGAAGTCTCAGCAGTCTCGTTACACTCCAGACCCTTCGTCCTTCAGAGGCAGAGGGGGACAAGGTGGAAGCCGAGGCAGAGGGGGGTGCGAAGAATTTTGGGTTGCGAGAACCTTTCTCCGATCGACCCGCACAGCAGCCCTGAGGGGTTGCCCGACTGTTCCTCTCTGGAGGCAGTCGGGGAGGGGGGGGCGTTTTTCGAAGCACCTAGCACTATGGGAGTCCATCACGACAGATCACTGGGTACTTCGAATAATAAACAGAGGCTACTCTAGTCCCTTCATAAACCTTCCTCCTCAGTCGAGGCGCCTCCCCAATGTTCCACCCAGTCAGAGGGAGGCTGCAGCTTTAGAAATAAAGAAGCTGCTAGAAAAAAGAGCCATTCAGCACGTCCCCCCAGACCAGTCCGGGTTAGGCAATTACTCCAGGTTCTTTTTGTTGCCAGAAAAGATGGGGGACTTGAGACCAATTCTCGACCTTTCCACAATGAACCTCTTTGTTGCCAAGGAGAAATTCCGGATGGTCACTCTTCAATCCATTCTCCCCCTACTGCAGGACAACGACTGGATGTGCTCCATAGACCTCAAGGATGCGTACTACCACATTCTCATGGACAGATGATCCAGGAGGTTTCTCCGCTTTCCGCTGGGGGGCCAGTCATTACCAGTTCAGGGTCCTACCATTCGGCCTCACCACAGCCCCCAGGGTGTTCACCAAGGTCATGGCAGTTGTAGTGGCCCACCTGCGGCTCCAGGGAATACAGGTCTTTCCTTACCTGGACGACTGGCTCCTTGCCGCCTCCACCAGGCATCTACTCTGCTCAGCCAGGGATTGCTTCCTGCTCTTAGCCTCCCAGTTAGGAATCGCTATAAATTACATGAAATCATCTCTTCAACCAATGCAAGTCCTGGACTTCATAGGGGCCAGAATAGATACGCTTCAGACCAAGGCCTTCTTGATGTCTGACAGGCTTCGCAGCTTAACCCTTCACGTCCTAGCACACCTATCTCCAGCCCCATCAGCGGAGTTGGTCCTGAGAGCCTTAGGGTCCATGGCAGCAGCGATCAGCCTTTCGCCCCTAGCTCGCTTGCACATGAGGGTCCTCCATTGGACCTTACAGGTCCAGTGGTCCATTTTTCAACACCCGCTGGACTTTCCGATCCCCCTCAGCAGAGTTTGCAGAAATTCCCTCATATGGTGGCTCCAATCTCGGGAGCTTCGGGAAGGACGACCATTCATAATGCCACAGCCCCAAGCCACGGTAACCACGGACGCTTCTCGCCTTGGGTGGGTGGGGGGGGGGCATTGTATGGGCAGAACTGTCCAAGGTACGTGGACTCGGACAGAGACCGATGTTCTTCATCTCACATTGCTGCAGTCCTAACACTTGGGTAGTCCGCTGTCCCTCGGTCGGCCCGAATATCAGAGTATAAGGCTGACGTCGGTCAAGGCGCATTTGACTGACATCAGAACGTCAGGGTACAAATGCGCATGACCGACGTCATATCCTCAGTCTTTTTTGCCGCATGGTCCGATGCAGAAGCAGTGTTGCAAGTGCCATTCGGCGTTCTGAAATTTTTCACTGGAGTTTCAGACCAAGTCAGAGTTGGTTAAGTACCCGTTGAATATTTTGGTTTTTTCTTGCCTCAGTGGTTTACCGGATGTCAGAAAAAGTGAATAACTGTATTTCTTGTGGGAAACAGATACCGCATAGGGATTACCATAATTTGTGTATACCTTGTTTGGGACCTGAGCACGACGTTGTTGGGTGCCGCTTTTGTGCTAGGTTTAATAAACACACTATAAAGCGGAGGTTGGATTGTGCCAGGTTGGTCTTTGGGAAGCGGTGCAATTACAAAATGCCGTCGGATGCTCCGACGCCGGCTTCCTCAAAGAAGCGCAAGGACAAGGCAGTTAAACCTAGGTTAGAGGAGTCGTCCGAACCGGACGCCGGTTCTTTAGAGGCGTCAGTGGAACCGGTGGTTCCGACGGAGGCCTCTCTGGAGTCCCAGGGAGAAACTTTGATTTTAGAGGATGTGGCCTCCCAGGAGGCATGTCAGGCTGTAGGGGCTTCTCAGATAACTGTACTCCCCTCCCTTCCTAAGGGGTCTAGGCCCTCTCTTTCTGCTTCCAAGGCTTCTCCTAGAGGCAGGTCTAGTTTAGCTTCTGTGGGTGTCACTCCTAGTTCTTCAGGTGCTGTGCCCAAGAAGCACATGCTTAAAATGGCAGAAGATTTAATTACTTTAATTAGAGGCTCTATGCCCCCTCCTGGTAAGAGGCCTAGGATTGAACCAGTGTTGGGGGATTGGGAGCAGGTTTCGGATGTGTCTGAGTCTTCGGCTGAAGACTTGCAGGAGTATGCTCATTATTCTGATTCTGATGTGGATGACTCTACTCCTCCTTGAGGATTTTTCTTTTTCAGAGACCCTTCACTCCATGAGAGAGCATTTTAAATGGGAAGGTCAGGACTTCTCTGATTCCAGGAAAAGGCTTAGGGAATTTTTGTTTTTACCCCAGCATAGGCCTTTGGCTATACCTCCTGTACTGAATGTGGTGGAAGATGTGTTTGCAGAGGCTTCTCTTAATCCTGATTCTTTGCCTCCTGCTCCTGTTAAACCTGATAGATATTACAGGGTGCCTGAAGCTCATAAGTATCTTTTTAAGAGTCCTAGGGCAGACCCAGAAACTGTTAGCCAGGGGCCTAAGGGTGTTAAGGCAGTTGAGCCTTTCTTAATTTTCCATAAGGATAGGGTATCTTTACGTACTAATCCTTCCTTTATGCCTAAAGTGGTTTCTAGTGTGGCTTTAAACCAGACTATTCATTTGCCTACTTTTTATGCAAATCCCCAAAATAAAGGGGAAAAGATTTTGCACACTTTAGATGTACACAGGCAGTTGCGATATTATTTGGACAGAACTAAAGGGTTCAGACAATCTCAGCAGTTATTAGTTTCTTTTGCTTTGTGCTCTCAGGGCAAGCCCGTGTCAAAACAAACTATTTCTAAGTGGATTGGATTTTGCATTGCTTTCTGTTATTCCCATCATGGCAAAGAGATTCCAGCTGGGATTAGGCCTCATTCCACTAGGGCTACTGCCACTTCAACAGCTTTTTGAGGGGTGGCAACTAAGGATATTTTGGAGGCAGCCACTTGGAGTTCAGTGCATACCTTCTCTAGACATTACCACCTTCCATTATACTCTAATTCTAGGGCTGGTTTGCCACTGCTGTGTTGCAGGGCATTTTGGCAGCTCCTGCTTCATTATAGTTTAGCCATCCTCCCTTACCTCTGCTTTGGGATTCTACCCAAGTGTTAGGACTGCAGCAATGTGAGATGAAGAACATAGTACAGTTTTGTACCTACCATAAATGTAGATGTTCAAGATCCACATTGCTGCAGTCCAATTTACCCTCCCTCCTTCCCCTCTGTTGTTTGAGGTGGTTGTGTGGGTTGGGTTATCCATCTGAGGTATATTGTGTATATTGTATATATTGTATATATTGTACATATTTTTGGTGTTAGGCTGGTTGGTTGTTTAGCTGTTGTCTATGGGTTTTGACCTTTCTTTTTAGGGTCTTCTGACATCTGGGGCAAGAAAAGACTGAGGATATGACGTCGGTCATGCGCATTTGTACCCTGACGTTCTGATGTCAGTCAAATGCGCCTTGACCGAAGTCAGCCTTATACTCTGATATTCGGGCCGACCGAGGGACAGCGGACTACCCAAGTGTTAGGACTGCAGCAATGTGGATCTTCGAACATCTACATTTATGGTAGGTACAAAACTGTACTTTCTGCATATCGGTGTTCTGGAGATGGGAGCGGTGCTTCTAGCGTTGCAAACTCTTCATGCCTTTCTCCCTCCAGGGACTATTGCAATTCAGGCAGACAACATGTCAGTGGTCTGGTACATGAACAAACGGGGGGGGAACCAGGTCTTACCCTCTTTGCCAGGAGGCCATGAGAGTTTGGGATCGGGCGATATCCACCAACCGTTTTCTGTTAGCAATGCACATTCCGGGTCTGTCCAACATCCTAGCAGACAAGCTGAGTCGAACTATCCTCTCGCCTTATGAGTGGTCTCTGTACCCCTTAGTAGCGAAACAGATCTTCCGCATGTGGGGTCAGCCTTGCTGCGATCTCTTCGCATCGCCTTCAAACGCGAAGTGCAGCAAATTTTTCGCTCTAACCCCCCCCCCGGGGAAAGCCCCAGAGACTCTCTAGTTCATGCTTGGCCATCCGGTCTTTATGCTTATCCTCCTCTTCCGTTAATGGCAAAGTTTTTACAGAAAGCTCGTCGGTTGGGGAACAAGATTATCCTCATAGCGCCACTCTGGCCTCATCAAACCTGGTTCCCGTACCTACGGTCTCATCGCATAGCTCCCATCCCGGATCTGATTTCTCATTTTTCGGGATTAGAAACTCCGAATCTGGACGGCCTCAAGCTCTCAGCTTGGTTGATCCAGTTCCATTAGTTGCCAGGACTCCCGATATCTCGTCCGCAGTTAGATCCATCCTGGTAGCGGCGCATAAGCCTTCTACCAGGAAGGTTTACAACAGCCAATGGAAACGGTTTTCCATTTGGGCCTTGCATAAGAATTTGGATCCTTTCACGGCTCCCATTCCAGCAGTGCCTGATTTCCTATCTCGTATTTTTCAGCAAGGGGCCAGTTCTTCTACTGTAAAGGTTCAAACGGCTGCCATTTCACATTTTCACATTGGAAACAATCTTAGTCCTTTAGCTTCCACTAAGATTTGTAAGACCTTCTTAAAAGGAACCTTTCTTTTGAGACCTCCTATTAGGAATGCTGTTCCCCCATGGGACCTGACCTTGGTCCTTCAGGCTCTAACTGGACCACCATTTGAACCTGCAGCTTCTGTTGATTTAAAATTCTTATGTTAGAAAACTGCTTTCATAATAGATATTACTTCAGCTAGAAGGGTGTCAGAACTCCAGGCCCTTTGTACTAAATCCCCATATCTTGTTTTCCATAAGGACAGAGTCCCTCTCAGGACTAACCCCTCCTTACCTAAAGTGGCTTCCGAGGCGAATATCAATCAGTCTATTAATCTACCAGTTTTCTTCCCTAACTATCAGAATAAAGGGGAATACAAACTTCATTTGTTAGATGTTCATAGACAATTGCGTTTTTACCTACACAGAACAGCTGCCTTTCGCAAGTCAGAGCAGCTATTGGTTTCCTTTGCGAAGCCATTCATGGGTAAGCCAGTGTCGAAGGTGACTCTAGCTAGATGGATTTCTCACTGCATTTTGCTCACATACAAAATATCTGGTCTGCCTGAGCCCTTGGGAGTTCATGCCCATTCTACCCATTCTATGGCTACTTCTGCTGCGTTCTGGTCAAGAGTGCCTTTGGATGATATTTGTTCTGCAGCTACTTTGGCTTCCTCTCATACCTTTATCTCTCATTATGAGTTGGATTTAATATCCAGAGGAAGAGCAGATTTTGGCTCTGCAGTGCTCCGGAATATCCTTCCTTGAGGACCTCCCAAGTTTTTTGGTAGCTGGGACTCTGTCCCACAGGTTGCTGATCAAATGAAGTTAACTACTTCCGATAAAGAAGTTATGTACTCACCATAACGTTCCATCTGAGTAGATAACTTCATTTGTCAGCAACCAACCCCCCCCCTTCCCCCTAACCTGGTTCTCGGGTTATCTGAATCCTAGAATATAAGCTTTTGATGTTCATTGTGTTTCACTGTTGCAGTCATTACATTTAGGTTATCCTGCTGGCAGGCTACCCACAGTCGGCCTGAATTCCGAAGTCCTGGTCCGGTTTCGGTTGCTGTCGCTTCTTCCCTGACGTCAGTGCGCCAGGGGTATACAAGATGCAGTCAACACCATTTTCTTCAGTCTTTCTTGCCGTGCGGTGCCCGAAGCAAAAGCAGTTCGCAAGTGCCGTTCAGCCGACTCCTGAGATTTTCGAATTTGAATTTCAGATCCGAAGTCTTCATTAAAGCTAAGTACCCTGTTGGTTCTTGCTGCAGACCAATGTCAGAAAAAGTTAACAATTGTATTTGTGGGAAGCAAATACCTCGTATGGATTTTCACTCTTACTGTATTCCTTGCCTAGGCCCTGACCACGATGTTGCTTGTTGTCGGTTTTGTGCTAGATTTAACCAACACACTATTAAGCGTCGGTACGATTTTGCCTTTCATTACTTTGGTCGCAGATTCAATTATACAATGCCGGTGGAACAGCCGATGACCAGAGTCTATAAAAAATGCAAGGATAAAGACAAGGACAGGCATCCGAGGTCCAAAACTGACAATGAGGCTTCCTCTAAGTTAGTCGTCGGTTCGCTGGTTCTCAGTGAGGCGCTTTCGCAGCCCCTGACACCCGCTACCTCAGAGCCACAGGCCCTTCCGACTCCCACGTGGAGCTGACTGGGCCTCTGGAAACTCAAGGTATTGGATCCTCGGAAACTATTCCCTCAGATGGGTCCGGAGCCGCTGTGCGGGCATCGGCTTCTGAGGGTGTTTTCAGACCGACACAGTTCTATGTAAAGCCATCTTCAGCTTCAAAGCCAAAGACTAAAGCAGCTCTAAAGACAAAGAAACAAGTACAGCATTCTCCAGGACAGACTTCCATGCCTAAAAAAACAGATGCTCAAAATGCCCGAAGACCTTGTTACTTTGATTAGGGGTTCCCATCCCCCTCCTGATAAGAGGCATAGGCAAGAGAATATGAATCTTCAGATCAGGTTTCCATTTCCTCTGATTCCTCCTCTGATCAGGAATACTCTCTTCCTCCCTATGCGGATTCTGATGTTGAAGAATCTATTCCTTCAGCTTCTCCTCCTGAGGATTACTCTTTTGGGGCAACCCTGCATACTATGAGGGAGCACTTTCATTGGGAGAGCCAGGATTATTCAGAATCCAAGAAAAGGCTCAGAGATTTTATTTTACTTCTGCAGCACAGGCCCCTTGCTATTCCTCCTGTTCTGGACATTGTAGATGATGTTTTTTCAGAGTCCAGCCTGTCTCCAGACTCCATTTCCCCTGCACCTGTTAAGCCAGACTGGTACTACAGGGTTCCAGACTCTCATAAATTTCTATATAAAAACCCTGCTGCTGACCCAGAAACTATATCTCAGGGTCCCAAAGGGGTCAAGGCTTCCACTGCAAAAAACCCTGTTCCCTCTGATAGGGATTCTAGAGCACTGGACAGATGGGGGAAAAAGTGTACACTTCTGCTACCTTGGCTGTAAGGGCTTTAAATTGTCAGTTTCATATGCTTAAATATCAGCAATACTTAATGTCACTGTTAAAACACAAAATGTTGACAAATACTGAATGTGCTGAAAACAAGGAAATGCAGGATTTATTGCATGCAGCTAAACAGGTAGGAAAACATACTTTGCAATGTGGTTTTGATTCTTTGGAAGCCTCTTGTAGGGCCGCTGTAATGGGTTCTGTGATTAGGAGGCATGCTTGGTTAAAGGAACAGATCCTGCCTGATCATGTTAAAGCAAAATTATTAGATGCTCCATTACAGCATGATACTTTATTTGGTGTTAAGGCAGAAGAGGTGTTGAAAATGGAGGATAAAACGAAATCTATGCAGACAGTTAAGGATTACTTACAGGTTCAGCCACCCAGATTTAGCAGGAACTGGCCTTCAAAAAATTGGTCCTTTCCAGTGTCAGGCCACAAAGAGGCAGATACAGGTGCCCTAGAGGCTCATGCAGACCTAAACAAATGGGGTGCTTCTACCTCCAAAAGCGGAGAAGACAAATCTCAACCTTATAGGAAACAGTCCCAGTGACTTTCCTCTACCAATACGAAGCACTTACCTTTTGGACGCTCCCTTAGGGGGAAAACTAACACTTTTTTCACAAAACTGGCACATGATCACCCAAGACAAATGGGTCTTGAATATAGTGTCTCAGGGTTACAGGTTCCACTTTCACACCCTGCCAAAGGCAAAAGGCATGCCAGACCTGCCACCAATCGGTGGGCAGAGGCACAAAAGCAAGTTTCATCCCTCATGCACGAGGGCCATTCAGCGAGTGCCACTACAGGAGCAGGGACAAGGATTTTACTCACGTCTTTTCTTAGTACCTAAAAAGGACAAAGCCTGGAGACCAATACTGGACCTGTCTATTCTAAACACTTTTCTGGACGTTCCAAAGTTCAAAATGTTGACTCTGCAGCAGCTTCTGCCCATGCTGGGCAAGAAGGCTTGGCTTGTAACCTTGGACTTAAGAGGCATACCTGCACGTCCCAATCAGACAATCGTGCAGAAGATACCTCAGATTCATAGCTGGCTCAATGCACTACCAATTCTCTGCACTGCCCTTTGGCTTATCTACTGCGCCCAGGGTCTTCACAAAATGCTTGGCACCAGTAATTGCTTTTTGCAGACAAAGAGGAATTCAAACATATCCCTACTTGGGCGACTGCCTTATTCAAGCAGAGAACAAGGACATTCTACTAAAGCATCTGGCGTTTGTAAAAAGATTGCTAATTTGCCTAGGGTACACAGTAAACTAAAAGAAATCAAAACTAGTACCCTCTCAAGAGATAATATTCCTGGGTGCAAGCTTAAATACAATTGCCCAGATGGCCTATCTCACGCCACACAAACAAAGGCAACTGACTTCTTACTTTGAAATGTTGGCAACAAAAACCCAGTTATCTGCAAGAAAAATTCTGCAGGCTTTGGGCTTCATGGCATCCTGCATTCTGTTAATTCCATATGCAAGACTGCATATGAGGAAACTTCAATGATATCTAAAAAGTGTTTGGACTCAACATTGCCACAGCCTGGAAAAACTTTACCCTCATTCCCTGCCTGCAACAGGAGTTTCGATAGAGGGCACAGGCCTGTCACCACAACAAGGGACAGCCTTTCACTTTACCCACTGCCAGGCAGACAATAACAACAGATGCATCAGATTATGCCTGGGGTGCCCACATGGCAGGAAAATATATTCAGGGCACATGGCCCTCAAGCGAAATGCATCTTCATATCAATCTAAAAGAAGTGCTGGCTGTCCAGAATGCCCTGACAACTTTCAAGGATCTACTTCATCCAGGACAACTGCTGATAAAGACGGACAGTACTACAGTTATGTGTACATAAGCAGGGAGGCACGCATTCCTTCCCCCTCTGCAGACGAGCCATGATTTTGTGGAACACAGCATTGACTTATCAAGTACACCTGCAAGCACAATTCCTGCCAGGAAAGACAAATACTCTGGCAGACGAACTAAGCAGAAACCTCATGGATCCTCACAAGTGGAAACTAGATCCACAAATCTTCAGCATAATAACAAGGAAATGGGGATGCCCAGACCTTGATCTATTTGCCTCCCCTCACAACTGCCAACTACAGAGATTTTGTACAAGGACGTATCACAAGCTAGCATGAAAAGTGGATGCTCCATCATTCAGCTGGAAAAACCTTACAGTATATGCCTTTCCTCCACTGCCTCTCCTCCCCAAGGTACTCCTCAAGGTCAGACAAGAGAAGCCAAAAATGATCCTGATTGCCCTAGACTGGCCACGCAAGCACTGGTACCCAATCCTAAAGAGCTTGTCTCAAGACCCAGCCTGGACATTACCTCAAATTCCTCATTTACTGACCCAACAAAGCAGTCAGATACTGCACAGCCAACACAGAACCCTAAATCTGGCTGCATGGTGGATAATGTAACCATTCAGGACACACCTCTCTCCAAAGCAGTTATGGATGTTATTCTGGAGGCCAGGAGGCCCAGCACCAGAAATTCATATGCAGAAAAATGGAAGAGAGTCTGTGCTTGGAACCAGGCACAAGGAATTGACATGCTTGTACCAAATATTCCTCAGATTTTACAATACCTGACTGAGATGTTGGACAAAGGCCTATCCTTTTCATCAGTTAAGATCCATGCCTCTGCCATTTCAGCTCATTACAATACGGACCCACCTATTTTTTCACATCAATTACTAAGGCAGTACCTCAGAGGGGCCAAAAACATAAGACCCCCAAGAAGAGCACCAGTACCTGCATGGGACCTCAACTTTGTCTTGGAAAAGCTCACACTGCCTCCTTTTGAGCCAGCCAATACAGCCCAGATAAAATTCTTATGGAAAACAGCTCTGCTCCTAGCAATAACTTCAGCAAGACGAGTCTCAGAGTTACAGGCATTAATGGCTGTGGAACCTTTTATCATTTTCCATCCGGACAGGGTTTCTCTAAGGACAAACCCAACATTCATGCCTAAGGTAATATCCAGTGTGGCTCTCAATCAAACCATTCATTTGCCTACATTTTATCTAAATCCCCAGAATAAAGGGGAGAGGCTTCTCATTCTTTGGGCATACACAGACAGCTACGCTTCTACTTGGGCAAACTAAAGCTTTCAGAAATACTGAGCAACTTTTAGTGGCATATGCTGTAGGATCACAAGGAAAGGCCATCTCAAAGCAGACTATTTCAAAATTGTTAGGACACTGCATTCGTTTCTGCTATTCACAACATGGCATATTAGTGCCTAAGGGCATTAGGTCACATTCGACCAGGGCAGCAGCCACCTCAGCAGCCTTCCTCAGAGGAGTACCAACCAAGGATATTTTGGAGGCTGCTACTTGGACTTCAGTGCACACTTTTACAAAGCACTACCACTTACCTCTTTACTCTAAATCCAGAGCAGGCTTTGGCACTGCAGTTCTGCAGGGCCTCATAGCCACTCCTAATTCTATTTAGACCCAGCCACCCAACCTCAGCTTTGTGATTCAACCCAAGTGTAATGACTGCAACAGTGAAACACAATGAACATAGTACAGTTGTGTACCTACCATAAATGTAGATGTTCGAGTGTATTCACTGTTACAGTCCAGGTTACCCACCCACCTTCCCCCTTTCTTTGCTGGGACTTATCTGTACTTCTCTATTCTATACAACCTATGTGATGTATTTGCTTGTATATGAAGATAATTTTTATTTTAGTGCATGCTTTTTATAAGCAATGTTTTTAGCCTACCCTTTTGGAGGCACCTGACATCTTGGGCAAGAAAAACTGAAGAAAATGGCATCGGTTGCATCTTGTACACCCCTGGCGCACTGACGTCAGGGAAGAGGCGACAGCAACCGACGCCAGACCAGGACTTTGGAATTCAGGCTGACTGCGGGTAGCCTGCCAGCAGGATAACCCAAGTGTAATGACTGCAACAGTGAATACACTTGAACATCTACATTTATGGTAGGTACACAACTGTACTTTATTCATTAGGTTAGGATGTTTCAGGTTGTTGTTTTGTCTAGGTGACTTTGTATAATTGGGCAAATGCGATCTGAGGACTGGAAGAGGAGGTAGGGTATTATGGGTAAGGGGGAGGAGCTTGGAGCTCAGATCTTTAGCTTGGAAAGCTGCCGGCTCGGATCTAGGTCGGATCTGATACCCACAGGTTGCTGACAGATGAAGTTACCTACTCATTTGGAACATTATGGTGAGTACATAACTACTTTTTCCCATCCACTCGTTAAGGTTTCTCTTGAGTGTTAACGAGGAGCTGTGCCTAATGTAGATTGGAATCTTGTTCCAAAGCTTGAGAAGTCTCTGGGACAGGAATTTATCCCTCCAGCATGTCCTATTTATTGTGGTGAGGTTTAGATCCCTAGAGCATGTGGCTCGAGGGGATATGGTTTTCTTTAGGTGGAGCATGTCCATCAGTTCTGGGTTGGACATGGCCTTGTATGTCAGGCAGAGATCACCTCTGAGTAGGTGGTATGCAACTGAGTACAGCTGGAGTTTTTTTCAGTCTAGCTGCATAGGGCATCTGTTTGAGGCCAGTGATCCTCTTGGTGAGGTACTTCTGTGGACTTTCCAGCTGTTGCAGGAGTCTTGTAAGGTACATCCCAAATGGGGCATTGTACTCTATGATGGGTCTGATGAGTGATGAGTAGAGGGGCACAATGACCTCTTTTGAGCTGGATGCAAACCCTTTTGTGATTAGGTGGGCCATATAGAAGGATTTTCTAACCACTTTGGCAATGTGATTATCAAAGGAGAGATTACTATCTACTTGGGTCCCCAGATCCCTTATTACATCTTCCGTATTTAGGGGACTACCACCTATGTGGTAGTTTGTGGGTACTTTGTTTTTTCCAAAGGGGATGACTATGCACTTTTTGGCATTTAGCTTGAGGCCATGATTTTGACACCAGGTATCTGTCTCAGTGAGACCCTTTTGGAGGATGTCTGTGTCAGCCGGAGAGTCAGTTATAGTCCCTAGTTTGCAGTCGTCTGCGAACTTGGTCAGCCATAGTCCTCCTGTGCTTGCCTGTACCTCTGAGAAGTATATGCTGAACAGGAGAGGTCCTAGGACTGAGCCCTGGGGGATGCCACTTGTAACAGGTTTAGAGTCGGACCTGCTCCCGCAACTCTCACCATGTGGGTTCTGTCAGTGAGCCAGTTGGCAACCCATCTTGTGACGTAGGGGTTTATGTTCAGGCTGGTGAGCTTGTCTATAATACCAGAATGGGGAATGGTGTTGAAGGCCTTTGTGAGGTCTAGATAGGCTGTGTGTACCACCTTTCCCCTCATGTATAGCCTTAGTAACTGTCTTAAAGAAGTCCACTAGGTTTAGGATGCATGATCTGCTCTTAAAGCCGCACTGGGTAGGTTCCAGTGTTTGGAGGTTCCCAATGTCTCTGTTAATGAGTTCCATGATGATGCGCTCTATAGCCTTGCAGACCAAGCTAGTCAGGCTTATAGGGCGATAGTTCCCGTGGTCTGTTGTGGCTCCACCTTTGTGGAGCGGAATAACCGTTGCTGTGCGCCACTCTATGGGTATGTAGCCTGTGGAGAGGCTGAGTTTGAACAGTGTGTATAGGTGAGGGGTTGGTTCATCTTTGAGCTCGTGTAGGACGCAGAATGCCTTGTGGTTATCTTTGGAGACCTTGGCAATTTTTCTTTCGAAGCACGCCTTGGATGATTTTATGAGGGATCGTAGTTTCTTGCTGATACTGATCAAGGATGTCTTCCCTTCTTGGGATTTTACTCTCTCCTGTACTAGTTCCTCCTATTGTATAGCTTGTTTATTGCAGGGATCCACCAGACTGGTTTCCTTTTCTTGGAGGAGTGAGTCTTGGTTTTGCTTGGGATAGCACGATCAATGCATTCTTGTAGGTGCCCGTAGAATGCATTAGTAAAGGATCTTGCAACTTGGACAGCATTATCCGTTAGCATGGGGGCTTTGAAACTTTCCACTTCAGTTTTAAGTAACGTGAAGTTTGCTTTTGAAAAGTTTTTCACGGTGGTTTCCTTGCCCGGGGTGGGGGCGGAATGTGGATATCCAAAGTGATTTGTTTAAGGTCAGATCTAACCAGCGAGGGGTTAACCTCCAGTGTGGAACACCAATCGCCCATGTTGGTGATGACCAGGTCCAATATGTTGTCACGTTTGGTGGGAGTGTTGACCAGTTGATCCAGGGCGTTTGAGTTTATAAATTCTAGGAAATGTTGGGCAAGGGAGTTAGTACGTGAGTAGTTCTCCCAATTAAATGTTTGGGTAATTGAAATCACCCAATATTAGGGTGTTTGGTAGGATCTTTGTTTCTCAGTGTTTCCAGAAATACAGAATGGGGGTCCTGGGACATGGTGGGTGATCTGTAGCAAGCTACAATTTGAATTGTAGTTCTGCCCGTTGTTAGTTGCACGTTGATGATCTCTGAAGCATCGTGTTGTGCCCCTAACCTGGAGGTGTGGGTATCCTTGATGAATATGGATATGCCCCCACTTTTTGTATTTCGTTCCGGGTTCTGTGGCCGAAATGTATGGTATGAGTTGTAGCCTGGTAGTGCTGGGGTGCTCTCTGGAGCCTTAAACCAGGTTTCTGTTACTGCACATATATAGTTTTTCTCCATACTGAGGAGTGCGTGCATTTTGAAGTTTAGACTTCTAGCATTGAGTAGCGTTACCCTCAGTTTTTTGTTACTTGTGCTATTTACGGCGGTGCATTTGTCTTTTGAGCCTCGCCTAAAACAGGCACTATGGGGGTGGCAGGAGCCTTGACCAGTATTCGAAAGCCTAAGGGTGACAGTTGCAAGCTGTCTCTAGTGAAGCAGCGTGGCTTGTCGAACATGTCATCCCAGGCGGACAGACACTAGATCCTCTTTGAATGACACCAGAAACTTAGCCAATTGTTGAAATTGATGGTATCATTCTTGGTGAGGGTAGGATGTTACTCAGGGTCAGGGTCATACTGGCCTGGGCTCCGTGATCAGATAGCTCTTCCATGTCTCTATTCATGTAGTCCAGGGGGGTGCTGCTCAGGTCATTCACACCAACATGGACAAAGAGTCGTATTTGTACTTGTTGTGGAGTGACTTGAGTGCTTGCTTTATGTGGCGGATCCTGGCACCCGACAGGCAGCTAACAGTAACCCTCTTATTCAGCCTATTGAGTGGGACATCAGTGTGCCTGACTATAGAGTCACCTATTACTAGTATGTTGGGTATGTTATTTTGCCTTAAGGGCTGTGATTACATGGCACTCTGGTTTTGTGAAGTATGTGTTTCATGGTTTGTGTTTAGGGGTGGAAGTTGCTTGGATGCCTGCTTTGGAGGTCTCTCTTGCTTTTGCAAATTTTTATTTAGAGCCTCAGAGTATGTTTTGTGTATTTGTGTGTTTTTTGCCGGTGCTGGTTTAATGGGTTTATGTGAGACTGGTGGTGTGATGCAAGTATTTCCCTTCTCCTATTAACTGTTTGATCCAGTCCTGGGTTGAGAGCATGGCCTCCAGTTTAGCTGTATAATTGCATCTCTCGCATGTATTAGAGTTTGGTGGTAGGAGGAGAGGGTTGTCTTTGTACACGAGGCAGTTGTAACATTGCCTCAAAATGCCCAGATTCACCAGTTGGACTGGAGAGTACACATGAAACTGCCCTTTGGACATGCCTGGATAGGTACAGTGAACTGTTTTACTGAATGGCTGGTAAGGTCCAATAGAGAGCCTTGTCCTTCTGTACAGTATAGAGGGGTCTAGTGCTAGGATTTATAAGTGCTTGCTATGTGTTTTGTGCAAGTGTCGGGCTGAGAAATGAATGGCTTGAGTGCTTAAGTTGAAAGTTTGTCTAGTTCCAAGGGAAAAATTGAAGAGGAGACTTTGTGGAGCCAGTAATAGTTGTACTCCAGCTAACCGGCACTGCCCGGTGGGCAAAACCGGGCAAATGTGATTTTTATCGCAGGGAAATGAAAGAGATAGAAATTAGCCCAAAATGTCCAATAAAATACTAATTTCTGGGCTGAAACCACTCCTCCAGGGACAGATAGGCTGCTCAAAGCTCCACTCTCTCACAGGTGAACAGAGAAACTTCCTTCTATCCAAGTAAGGTATGGTTAAACAGAGAGATTTGTAACACAGCTCTGAATTCAGCACTAACCTGAAAACTGGACTATACTAGCTTAGAAAGGCGGGGAACAAGTATATTTTTTTTCAGAAAATAAAGCAGATACAATAAAAAAATGCACAGAAAAGGATACTTGTTGTTGTATATCTCAGATCAGAGTTGTAGTCAATGCCCCTAGTAGTAAAGTAGGAAGAAACACAAATACAGTAAAAGCAGATGAATAAAGTGCCATTTATATATATATATATATATATATATATATATATATATATATATATATATATATATATATATATAAATAAAATGCAATAGAAAACTAACAAATTGATTTAAACAAGTTAACCAGAAAAAAGCTCAAAACTGAGCCCTGTTCCGGCAGTCTTCAACCAAGACAAGTTCTAACTGCACACTCTAACCTCTAGGGTGCAGGGGAACCTTCTCCAAAAAAATGGCTTGGATCAGTGCTCAAGTTATACAAACAAAGCAAGCCTGAATCTGGTCTATGCTGCAGCAACAAGGCGCACCAGTTTCAGAAAGAAACATTTCAAATAAACAGGCACAATAAGCCTGTGACCAGAAATTCCCAGCTCAGAAGGGCAGAATCCAGCCTGTCCTCCCACAAGAGTGCAGACCACAAACCTTAATGTAGATAGAATAACTGGCCTGAAGCACAAGTGCTTAAACTAGAACTAATACACTTTTAGAATAGCTGACACTGAGCTTTCAATCAGCAATTCCCAGCTTAGAAGGATGTAAGCTACCTCTCCTGCCACAACAGTGCAGACCACAAACCTCCTTAATGTGAAACAACTGGTATGAAGCCCAAGTGCTTAAACCAAAAGACTTAGAATAACAGTTGCAATTTAATCAGGCTACTACCAAGCAGTAATGAATGCAGCAGAATAAATAAAATTGAGTACTTTTAAGAAGAGGCAAAAGCATAATAAAGTAGGAGGAAACACAAATACAGTAAAAGCAGATGAATAAAGGGCAATTTTTTTTTTGTTAGTAAAGTGCAAGGAGAGAGGAAGGAAGAGCCTAAGTGGGTTGGCCTTCTCAAATCTTCTCTCTGTATTAAGTAGAGTGAACACTAGACTCAGAATATGATCTCACTGTACTCTGTTAAGTGAGCAAATGATATGGACCCAGCAGGAGTGTTCAAATACAGACTTACAGGAGGGGTGGGCAATTCGAGAGCCACTAACACCAAAACAAGAACAGGGAGGGTGGGTGGTGAACTAATTGCAGAGAGACACACACAGCACACTATTCCGTGAAAACAATTAGCTAACAGAAAAAATGAAATACAGCACTTTTAAAACTGCAAGTTTGGACTTAACAGAAGACTAAAATACAGTACTGTAAGTTTGCACTTCAGCTTCTAATGCAGGTGATTGTAGCCAACCAAGTCTCTCAGAAGTTGAGCATAAAATGAATGTGTACCTTACATTCTTCAGACTTCCCTTCCAATAGCAGAAACAGTGCTGTGGGCTCTAGTTCTATGGCAGCCACAATCAGTCTTTTACCCCTGGCGCGTCTTTACATGTGAGTCCTTCAATGGACTCTAGCATTCCAGTGGTCTTTTTTGGATTTTCCTCTATCCCATCCGATTCATATATCTCGGGTGTGCAGTGAATCCCTCCTTTGGTGGATCATCTCCCCAGTTCTTCTCGAGGGATGTCAATGTCTCCCAGATTTTTCCACCACCATAGTGACCATGGACGCTTCCCAGCTAGAGTGGGGGGGGGGCATTGCTCGGGGAGAACAGTTCAAGGCACGTGGTCCCTCTCAAGAGACCACCTTTTGCATAACATCCTGGAGATGTGGGTGGTGGTTCTAACGTTGCAAGGCCTTCATGCCCATCTTTCTGTGGGTGTGGACAATTGCTATCCAGTCAGACAAAACATATCTTTAGTCTGGTATATAAAGAAACAGGGTGGAACCAGATCTTACCCCCTTTGTCACGAAGTCATGAGAGTGTGGGAATGGGTAGCTTCCACCGGCTGCATTCTATTGGCAATGCACATTCTGGGACAGTCCAGCATTCTAGCAGACAGGCTCGGCAGAGCTATTCTGATACCTTACGAGTGGTGTCTGAATCCTTCAGTAGCAAACCAGATCTTCAAGTGGGGTTAACCTTGTTGCAGTCTCTTCGCAGCTCCTTCCAACGCGAAATGCAGTGAGTTCTTCGCTCTGAACCCCCTTCAGGGGGAAGCCCCCAGAGATGCACTAGTTCATGCTTGGCCTCCCAGTCTTCTTTATGCTTACCCCCTGTTTCCTCTCATCCTGAACTTTCTTCAGAAAGCTCGCAGGTCGGGGAGCTCAGTAATCCTCATTGCCCCCTTCCGGCCTCGACAAGTCTGGTTCCCCTCCCTTTGGTCTCACCTGTTAGTTCCACCATGGATCTTGGATCTGGTTCTGCATCTCATCTCTCACCATTCGGGGATTCCTCACCCAAACCATGTTACTCTGAAGCTCACCGCTTGGCTGCTCCAGTTCAAGTGATGATTAAAACTCCCAGTTTATCATCTCTGGTCAAGACTATACTGGTGGCAGCTCACAAGTCTTCCACCAAGAAAATATATCGTATCAAGTGGAAACATTTTTCTTTATGGGCCTCTCAGCGGGAGTTGAATCCTTTTACGGCTCTGGCCCTGCTGTTCTAGAGTTTGGAATCTGTGTATTAGAGGGTCAGCTTAGGTTGTATGGTTTGGAGACCAAGCCAGACAGGTTAGATTGCGTTGGTTTGGACATGTGCTGAGGGGGGATGCTAGGTATATTGGGTAAAGGATGCTAAGGATGGAGTTGCCAGGTAAGAGGAAGGCCTAAGATTAGGTTTATGGATGTGGTGAGAGAGGACATGCAGGTGGTTGGTGTGACAGAGCAAGATGCAGAGGACAGGAAGAAATGGAAACAGATGATCCGCTGTGGTGACCCCTAACAGGAACAGCTGAAAGAGAAGAGGAGGATCTTTCACCAAGGTGCTAGCTCTTCTACTGTTAAAGTCCATTTGGCTGCCATCTCTAATTTTCATGTGGGGGAAAATATGGTTTCTCTAGCTTCCTGTAGGCTTTGTAAAGCCTTCCTTAATGGTACCATTCTGTTACGGCCCCTGGTGAACGATCCTACACTTCCTTGGGGACCTTACCTTTGTTCTTAAGGCTCTTTTCTCTCTTCCCTTTGAGCCTGCGGCTTCAGCAGATTTACAGTTGTTTTTCCTGGAAGACCGCCTTCTTAGTGGCCATCACTTTGGCTAGGAGGGTGTCAGAACTTCAAACATTGTCCATCAAAGTTCCATATATGATTTTTCATAAAGACAGGTTTTCCCTGCGCACTAATCCTTCCTTTCTCCCTAAAGTTGCTTCAGAAGCAAATATCAAACTATCAGTTTGCCTGTCTTCTTTCCTAGCATCCAAAACCAAGGTGAATACAAGTTACATTTATTGGATGTACACAGACAAACTGAGGTTTTATTTACATAGAACGAAATCTTTTTGTAAATCTGACCAGTTGTTTATTTCTTACCACAAACTCTTTCTAGGCAAATCAATTTCCAAAGTTACCATCGCTCATTGGATTTCACAGTGCATCATTAGAGCATACTCTGATAGAGGTATCTCCCCTCTGGGTTAGGTGAAAGCCCATTCAACTAGATCTATGGCAACATCAGCAGCCTTTTTGTCTAGGGTTTTGCTGGATGATATCTGTGCAGCAGCTACTTCCTCATCTCAAACCTTTATATCCCATTACAAATTGGACGTTGTGTCTAGGAGTAGGTCATCCTTTGGTTCTGCGGTGCTCTGGAATATCCTACCATGAGGGCCACCCGGTGTTGGTAGCTGGGGACTCTGTCCCACAGGTTGAAGACCAAAAGAAGTAAACTACTTCATATAAAGAAGTTATGTACTCGGCATAACGTTCCATCTGAGTAGTTGTACTTCATTTATCTTTAACCGTTCCCCCCTCCTTCCCCCTAACCTTATCACTATTGTCCTGTGCTGGTATAGGAAAAGTGCACTCTTGTGGCTCTCCTGGTTGTGCTTAGCCTGGTTTTTGTGAAAAATCTTGGTAAGATCGAATTGTGTCAGGCTTATATTCTCTTGTGTAGCAAACAATCTGAGGGAAGGAAGGAGCTATAGGGGCATTATGAGTAAGGGGAGGAGCTTGGAGCTCAGATCAGATGCTAGTGATGCGGCCGTCTCAGATCCAAGTTCGAATACCCACAGGTTGAAGACAAATGAAGTACTCAGATGGATTGTTATGGTGAGTACATAACTTTTTTTTTTGCTCCCTTTCCACGATATCTAGAAAAAGGAAAGTGCGACTGTGGATGACTGATTCCACGTAGACTGTCACACCCGGTGTCTTTTTTGCCTAGGCCCTCTCCATAACCACAGATCCTGTGCTATTTGCCAATCATTTGTCCCTAAAACTCTCGCGTCAGTTATCCTCCTTTGCGATATAACTTAAAAAAAAAAATGTCTCAAACTTCTTACAAAAAAAGCGTGATGGACGTTCCTCTGGACCCAACGACTGAGCCTCTAAAAACGGAAAGCCAAAAAACATAGGCCTGAATCTGAAGCTGCATCTCTCGAGTCTGACGTCTCTCCCTATGTGTATGAGAGGTCGGAGATGCATGCCGACAGAGATCCAGATCCACAGATTAAGCCTGCTTCACAGGCTGTCTTGGCTCTGGACATATTCACGTCCAGAGAGGCTTCTCTGATGTTGTCCAGGGGCACCGAGGATTGGTGTCAGAGGGCCCTAGGGGGATTACCAAGATGGTCATTAGGAAGGATGTCGAATCAGATATTGGAGAGTGCAGCCCTACATCTGACCCTCCTCCTTTGCACTGCATAGGTACACCTGCAAAGAAGAAACAAAAAAGCAAACATCTCTCTCCTCCTGATCCACAGAAGTATTGGATAAACTTTTCACAAGGCCTCTTCAAGGCCTTTCTGGCCCTTATGCCTATGTCAGGTTGCGCTGCTTTCACTCCGCGCAGGCCTTTTTTCCCTAGAAAGAGACCTAGGCCCCTTCTTACCTTGGACTCCTCTTCTGAGGACGAGGAATTGGACTATTCCTCCCAAATTCCCTCCCCTTTGGATTATGCCTTCCCCGAAGAGGACTCCAGTGGGAGAGAGATTCTCCCATGGAGGATATTTCTTTCAGGGAGACTGTCTCCAAAATGCAGGACCATTTCAGGTGGGACTCCACAGAGATGTCACAGATCCAGAAGCGCGATCATAACCTCTTCCAAGTTCAGACCCTCAGCCCTTCAGCCATCCCTCCTGTAATCCCTGCATTTCTGGATACCTTTGTTTCCACTTCCTCCCATCCAGATTCTCAGCCCCCAGCCCCTAAAAACCTGATAGCTATTACAAAGTACCCAAGGGCTGCCAATTCCTTTTTAAGGCACCCGCTGCAGAGCTTTCAGTTATTTTTGTTTTCTCTTGTAAGACCTCTCCAGGTCCATTCCCTCCTCTTCCTTGCTGCCCTTGGATAAGGACAGCTGCTACCCCAATCTTCAGAGCTTTAAATTGCCACACACATGACCAGGTACAACTTGAACTCCTTTCCCAGGTCTCTAAATTGGTATCCGATATGCCTGAGACTGCAAGTAAGGGCCTGGCATCCTCTCTCCTTGCCACCTCCTCTCAGGTAGCCAGACATTCTATCAAGTGCACCTGTGATGCAATAGAAGCTGCCTGTAGGGCTGCAGCTTCCCCTTCTGCCCTTTGAAGGTTTGCCTGGTTAAGGCTTCAGCCTCCACCTGAGGATATAAAGGCTAAACTGATGGATGCCCCTTGGATTATACTGCCCTGTTTGGGAAATCTTCTGCAGAGCTCTTCAAGTCTCTGCAGGAAAAAAAGCAAAGAGCTTAAAGATCTCAAATACATTTTGGTATCCCCGTGCTTAAATTTCACAGGAATTTCATAGTATCTACTTGGGAAAAGAAATTTATTCATAACTGTCCATACGTCCAATACAGGGTGTTGTATACCAGGTTTTTGGACAATATTTGCATTTTCTGGACGGGCAGTTTGGAGACGTTAGACGAATTCTAGAAGAATTCATCAAGTATATTAATAATGCTACCAATATGTTCTTCGTGTTTCACTGTTGCAGTCATTGCATTTGGGAATCTGCTGGCAGGTTGCCCTCAGTCGGCCTAATTAACAAAGTCTTGGGTCCTGCGTTGGTTGCTGTCCCTTCTTCCATGACGTCAGGTTGTCAGAGGTGTAAAACATGCAGCCAACACCATTACATCAGTCTTTCTTGCTGTGCGGTGCCCGAAGCAGTTCGTCGGTCGGCCAACTCCTGAAATTGTCATTTTTGAGTTTCAGCTCCAAAGTCTTCAACTAAAAGCCAAGTACCCCGTTGGGGAAACTTTTTCTTGCTCCTTACCGATGTCAGTAAAAGTTAATAATTGCATTACTTGTGGAAAGCAAATACCTCCTAAAGATTTTCATTCATACTGTATTCCTTGCCTAGGCCCTGACCACGACATACCTTCCTGTGGGTTTTGTGCTTTATTTAATCAGCGCACTATCCGTCGTCGTTATATTTTTGCCTCTCATTTCGGTTCTCTGTTTAATTATCCAGAAATGTCGTCCATTAAGCATCCGACTACCGGGTTTCCGGAAAAAAAATGCAAAGATAAAGACAAGCTGCCGATGATGCTTCTAAGCCAGTCGCCAGTTCGCCGGTACTCAGGTGCTTTCGCAGCCCCTGATGCTCACTACTTCTGATTCGCAGGCCTCTGCTGTGACCCATTCGGAGTCCGGTATACCGCGAGATACTTCAACTATGGAACTCGTGGATGTCTCTACCTTGGATGGGTCCGGAGCCACTGTGCAGGCACCGGCTTCTGAGGGTGTATTCAGGCCTACAGACTTGCATATTAAAACGACACCTCCTTCATTACTAAGGCCTAAATCACGATCCATGTCTAAAAAATCGACGCTCAGGCCTCTGTGCCTAAAAAACAAATGATAAAAATGGCTGAAGATCTAATAACTCTAATCAGGGGTAGTCACCCCCCCCCCCAGAGGCCTAGGGCTGAGCTTGCTTATGAATCTTCTGATCAGGATTCTGTTAATTCTGACTCTTCTAATGACCTGGATTTGTCCATACTTATGAGGATTCTGATGCAAAGGATTCCATTCCTTCCGCTTCCCCTCCTGATGATTTTTCTTTTGGGGAAACTTTACATACTTTAAGGAAGCATTTTCACTGGGAAAGCCAGGAATTCTCTAATTCTAAAAAGAGGCTTAGGGATTTCCTCCTTCTACCTCAGCATAGGCCTTTGGCTATACCTCCTGTACTAGACATTGTTGATGTGTTCTTGGAATCAGTTTGGCCCCTGATTCCCTGCCTCCGGCTCCTAGTAAACCTGACAGGTACTACAGGGTTCCTGAGTTCCGCAAGTTCCTTTTCAAAAATCATGTTGCAGTTCTCAGGGACCCAAGGGCATTAAGGCTTCTACTGCTAAAAATCCTACCCCTTCTGATAGACACTCCAGGGTGCTGAATAGATGTGGTAAAAAGGTTAATACTTCTGCAGCGCTGGCAATCAGAGCTTTAAACTGCCAATTTCATATGTTAAAATATTAACAGCATATTATTGTACTGCTTAAACAGCAAATTATGTTGATTCCTGACTATGTGGAAAATAAAGATTTACAGGGTTTAATGCATTCTGCTGAACAAGTTGGAAAATGTACTTTGCAATGTGGTTTTGATTCTTTAGAGGCCTCTTGCAGGGCTGCTGTTACTGGGTCTGTGCTTAGAAGGCATGCTTGGCTTAAGGAGCAATCTTTGCCTGATCATGTTAAAGCTAAATTGTTGGATGCTCCTTTAAACCAGGACCGCCTGTTTGGCAATAAGGCTGAAGAAGTTCTTAAAAAGATGGAAGATAAAGCTAAATCTATTCAAACTGTTAAAGATTTTTTACAAGTGCAACCTCCGAGATTTAGTAGGCACTGGCCTACTAAGAATTGGTCCTTTCCAGCCCCTTCCAGATCCTCTCAAGCCAAACCCAGACACAGCAAAAACCCTAGGTTTCAGTCCCAGGGGACTCTCAGAATTAAGCAATGGGCGGCCTCCACTTCCAAATCTGGAAATAGCAAAACACCCCCCTATGGTAAATAGACTGTGACTCCCTTTTAACATTCCCAAGCACTTATCTTTTATCCGCCCCTTTGGGGGGAAAGATTGCTCTTCATGCAAAGAACTGGGAACTCATAACCTAGGACAAATGAGTTTTAAGTATAGTGTCCCAGGGATACAGATTTAATTTCCACACATTGCCAACACCAAGCGGGTGGCCAGACCTGCCCCCAAATCAGTGGGCAGAGGCTCAAAAACAAGTACTTTCCCTCTTAAGCATGGAGGCTATTCAACTGGTACCAGAAGAGGAAAAGAGACAAGGTTTCTATTCCAGGCTTTTTCTGGTACCCAGAAAAGACCAATCATGGCATCCAATCCTGGACCTGTCTACTCTAAACACCTTTCTGGAGATTCCAAAATTCAAGATGCTGACTCTTCACCAGTTAGTTCCTATGCCAGGCAAAGATGCCTGGTTGGCAACTCTAGATTTAAGAGGCATACCTGCACATCCCAATCATGAAATCTTTCAGAAGATACCTTCACTTCAAAGCAGGCTACTTGCATTATCAGTTTTCTGCACTGCCCTTTGGCTTGTCTACTGCGCCCAAGGTATTCACAAAGTGCCTAGCTCCAGTGATTGCATTTTGCAGGCTAAGAAATATTCAAATATATCCATACCTGGACGATTGTCTAATTCAGGCAGAAAACCAGTGCATTCTTTTAAATCATCTGGCATTTGTAAAAAGGGTTCTAACTTGTCTGCGGTACACCATAAACAAAAAGAAATCACAACTGGTACCCAGTCAACAGATTACGTTGGGTGCAAGCTTGAACACAACTGCCCAAATGGCTTTCCTCACGCCAGAGAAGCAAATTCATTTTGTAACTTACTTCAAACAAGTGGCCACAAAAACCCTGCTATCTGCAAGACAAATACTGCAAGCCTTAAGGTTCATGGCCTCCTGCATTCTTCTAATTCCATATGCAAGACTGCATATGAGGAAACTACAGTGGTATCTAAAAAGTCTATGGAGTCAACATTGTCACAGCCTGGAAACAAGGATTCCTATCATACCTTGCCTCCGCCTGGAGTTCCTATGGTGGTCAGAGGCCTGCCACCAAAACAAGGGACTTCCTTTCACACTACCCCCTGCCGCCCAAACCCTAACTACAGATGCATCAGACTATGCATGGGGGGCTCATCTGGAAGGGAAGTGCATTCAGGGCAAATGGACCCCAAATCAAATGCACCTACATATCAATCAGAAAGAAATGTTGGCTGTACAGAATGCTCTGACAGCCTTCAAGCACAACTAATGGTAAAGACGGACAACACCACGGTTATGTGGTACATAAACAAGCAGGGGGGTACACATTCCTACCCCCTCTGCAGACTAGCCATAGCATTGTGGAACACAGCCTTGCGCTACCAAGTGAACCTATAAGCTCAATTCCTGCTAGGAAAATTGAATACACTGGCAGACGGACTAAGCAGAAACCTCATGGACCCACACGAGTGGAAACTGGAACCATGGATTTTCAACATGTTGGCAGGCGAATGGGGAAGCCCAGACATAGATCTGGGCAAATAGCCTCCCCCCAGAACTACCAGTTGGACGAATTTTGCACAAGGACTCCCCACAAACAATCCTGGAAAGTGGATGCTCTGTCCTTCAGCTGGAAAAACCGATCAGTTTACGCCTTTCCCCTTCTGACTCTTTCCAAAGTTCTATTAAAAGTCAAACAGGACAAACCAAGGATGATTTTAATTGATCCAGACTGGTCGTGTCAACACTGGTACCCCCTCCTGCGCAGTGTGTCGCAAATATCTCCATGGCACCTGCCTCAGACCCCTTTCCTGCTGTCTCAGCAGGAGAACCAAATTCTGCACCCTCAGCTTCCAACATTGAACCTTGCAGCCTTGGCTAATCACTTAAATTCATCCTTATCCCTCATCCCTCAGCAAACCTGTGATGGATGTCATCTTGGAATCAATGAGACCTAGTACTAGAAAATCTTATGCTGACAAATGGAAAAGATTCTGTGCCTGGAATCTATCTTTAGGGATGAGCACAGCAGCGCCCAGTTTACCTCAGATTTTGCAATACTTAACTGAGATGCTGCACAAGGGCCTGTCTTTTTCCTCCATTAAAATCCACGCCTCAGCCATTTCAGCTCACTATAACACAGAACCACCCCTCTTCTCTCATCCTCTGCTCCAGCAGCATCTCAGAGGGGCAAAAAACGTGAGACTACCCAGGAGAGCTCCTACCCCTGCCTGGGTCTTTAACTTTGGGAGAAACTCACTCTACCTCCTTTCGAGCCAGCTGCTACTGCAGACTTATTCTTGCAAAACAGCCTTCCTTTTAGCACTTCAGCTAGAAGGATATCTGAATTACAGGCCCTTATGGCAGTGGAGCCTTTAATCATCTTTCATGCGGACAAGGTATCTCTCGGGACCAATCCATCCTTTATGCCGAAGGTGGTTTCAGTGTTCATAGGTTTATACTAGGCTATCTGCCCGAGGGCATTTATAAGCCTAGCCCATAGTTTTTTGTGGCTTACGCCACCCCTTAGTTTGGAGAAACTATGCCCATTATTTAGCTGTGCCTCTGTCGAGCAGTGACACTGAGGTAACCCCTGGGGTGTATCTGCGATCTCCCATCCATTGGTCAAGATTCCTCTTGAACAAGGCCAGCGAGGTGCTCTGCCTCACATAAACCGGGATTTTGTTCCACAGCATAGGGAGTCTGATGAATCTATCCCTCCAGCACGTCCTATTAATAACCGTGTCGAGGTTTAAGTCACTCGCCCTTGTGGCTCTGAGGGATCTAGATTTTTTGAGATGAAGCATATTCATCAAATCTGGGTTTGACATGGTCTTGTATGTCAGGCATAGCTCACCTCTGAGCAAGCGGTACGCATCTGAATATAACTGGAGTTCTTTCAGTCGTGCAGCATAAGACAGATTTTTGAGGCCCTTTATCCTTTTGGTGAGGAACTTTTGTGGCCTCTCCAGCTGCTGCAAGTGTCGGGTCAGATACATTCCGAATGGGGCATTGTACTCGATCATTGGTCTGATGAGTGATGAGTATAGGGAGACTATGACTTCCCTTGATCTAGATGTGAATCCCTTCATGATAAGGTGGGCAATGTAGAAGGTCTTCCTAACTACTTTAGCAATATGAGTGTCGAATGAAAGGCTGCTGTCAACCTGGGTTCCCAGGTCCCTAATAACTTCTTCTGTGTTCAGGGGATTGCCACCTATATGGTAGCTAGGGGTAACCTTATTTTTCCCGAAGGGTATGACTATGCATTTCTTGGCATTTAACTTGAGGCCATGGCTCTGGCACCAGTTATCCGTTTCTGTGAGACCCTTCTGAAGGATGTCTGTGTCGGATGCGTTCTCAACTACGGTGCCCAGTTTGCAGTCATCTGCTAACTTTGTCAGCCATAACCCTCCTGTGTTTGCTTGTACTTCAGAAAAGTAGATGCCAAACAAGAGTGGGCCCAGGACTGAGCCCTGTGGGACACCACTTGTGACAGGCTTAGAGTCTGACATGGCGCCAGCAACTCTGACCCTGTGGGTTCTGTCACTCAGCCAGTTTGCAACCCATCTTGTAATGTATGGATTTACATTTAAGTTGATGAGTTTTTCAATGATACCCGAGTGGGGTATTGTATCGAAAGCCTTCACCAGGTCTAGGTAGGCTGTATGGACTACCTTTCCCTCGTCAATGGCCTTGGTGACTGTTTCGAAAAAGTCAACCAAGTTTAAAAGGCATGATCTGCCTTTGACAAAGCCAAACTGGGTTGGATCCAAAGTCTGCAAATTCCCTATGTCTTTATTTATGAGATCCATTATGATCCTTTCCATGGCTTTGCAGATCAGGCTTGTCAAGCTAATGGGACGGTAATTTCCAGGGTCGGTGGAGGCACCGCCTTTGTGGAGTGGGACCACAGTCGCTGTGCGCCACTCCCTGGGTAAGTATCCGGAGGTGAGACTAAGATTAAACAGCTGTCCTAACTGTGGGTTTAATTCCTCGTTGAGTTCATGGAGCACACAACCGGGGACACCATCATGTCCCATGGATGCTGTGTTCTTTGCTTTGGAGAGAGCAGTTCTCACCTGAGCGTTGGAGATGTTTGGGGGGCTACAATCATTTGGTATAGATATCTCTTCTTTAGGCGGGGAGGGTGGGGAGAAGTTTGCACTGAACCTGTCAGCCAGTATGTTGGCAATGTCTGTAGGATCAGTAATCTTCACATCATTTTGAACTAATTCTGAACATATCTGGGAGTTTCCTCCTAGGTTTCTGACATAGCTAAAGAATGCTTTATGGTTGTCTTTAGAGTCCTTAGCTATTTTTTTCTCAAAATTAGCTTTGGATGATTTTATGAGAGCTCTTAGCTTTTACTTATAGTGATCAGCGGTGTCTTACCTTTTAAGGATTTTGCTCTATCTTGTAGTAGCTTTCTCCTTTTATTGTAGAGTTTGTTTATGGCTGGGGTCCACCAGACTGGACGCTTGCCTTTGGTACAAAGAGTCTTTGTTTTGCTTGGGATTGCCTGATCCATGCAGCCCTGCAGGTGCTGGTAGAAGGCATTTGTAAGTGATTCAGCGGTTTGAGTAATGTTAACCGCCGGCTCAGGGGCCTTAAAGGAGACCACACTAGTCTTTAGAAGTGTGAAGTCGGCTTTAGAAGTTCTTTACTGTGGTCTTTTCATTTCGGTGGCGGGATGAGGGCCTCCAGCGAGATTAGTTTGTGATCAGATCTCACCAGTGAGGGGTATACTTCTGGCGTTGAACATTGTGCTCCCATGTTCGTGATGATGAGATCAAGTATGTTCTCTCCTCTTGTGGGGATGGTGACTAGTTGTTCCATGGCATTTGAGTTTATGAATTCCAGGAACTTTTGGGCTAGAGTGTTTGGGCTTGAGTAGTGTTCCCAGTCTATATTAGGGTAGTTGAAGTCACCTAGTATGATGGTGTTCGGAGATACATTTATCCCCTCCAGTGATGTTCTTCATCTCACATTGCTGCAGTCATAACCTGTGGGTAGTCTGCTGTCCTCGGTCGGCCCGAATACCAAAGTGTTAGGCTGGCGTCGGTCATGGTTGCTTAGATCTGACGTCAGTACGCCGTGGTACTAAAGCGCATGACCGACGCCATATCCTCAGTCTTTCTTGCCGCATGGTCCGAAGCAGAAGCAGCGTTTGCAAGTGCCGTTCGGCGTCCTGAAATTTTCGTATTCTGAGTTTCAGACCGAAGACCAAGTTGGGCTAAGTACCCCGTTGGGGAATATTTTTGTCTTTTCTTGCCTCAGTTAGGTTCCCAGTCTATATTAGGGTAGTTGAAGTCACCTAGTATGATGGTGTTCGGAGATACATTTATCCCCTCCAGTGTTTTCAGGAAGGCCATGTGAGGTTCCTGAGTTTGCGAGGGTGGCCTGTAACATGCTACAATTTGCAGAGCAGTTTTGCCTATGGTTAATTTCACCTGGATGGTTTCCGATGCATCGTGCGATGCCACCAATCTTGAGGTGTGGGTGTCCTTGATGAATATGGATACCCCTCCTCCTTTCTTGGTATTGTCCGGGTTTTGTGGCCGGAACGCATGGTATGAGGTAAAACCTGATAGTGCTGGGGTGCTCTCAGGAGCCTTGAACCAGGTTTCTGTCACAGCACAGACATCGATGTTCTCCATACTGAGAAGGGCCTCGAGTGCGTGCATCTTGAGGTTGAGACTTCTGGCATTGAGCAGCATTACCCTTAGTTTTTTCTTTGTTTTGTTCTAGGGTGGTAGGTTTAGAATTTGAGCCTTGCCTAAAAAGGCACTATGGGGTGGCAAGAGCCTTTGCCAAAATCCGAATCCCAGGGTGACAAGTGCAAGCCATCCCTTGGCAGCGTGGCTTGTCCAGCATGTCATCCCAGGCAGACAGACATTGGATCCCCTTTGAATGACACCAGAGTTTAAGCCAATTGTTAAAGCTGATCATCTTATCTCTGTATTGTGGCATCATTCTTGGTGAAGGTAGGATACTGCTCAAGGTCAGGGTCATACCTGCCTGGGCTACATAATCAGAGAGCTCCTCTATGTCTCTTTTCATGTAGTCCAGGGAGGTACGCCTCAGGTCGTTTACACCAGCGTGGACAATGATTGAGTCGTACTTGTACCTGCTGTTGAGAGACCTGAGTGCATGCGTTATGTGGCGGATTCTAGCACCTGACAGGCAGCTTACTGTGACCTTCTCCTTACTCAGTCTGGTGAGCGGGACGTCAGTGTGTCTGACTATGGAGTCACCAATGACTAGTGTGTCTGGCATAGTGTTTGGCCTTAAGGGCTGTGACTGCTTGACACTCTGACTGTGTGGTCTATGTGATGCAGGTGTTGTGTTCTGAGGTGGTAGTTGTTTGGGTGTCTGCTTTGGTGGCCTCTGCTGTTTTGGTAGATTTTTGATCAGAGCCTCTGAGTATGCCTTTGTGTGTTTATGTGTATGATTTGAGGTTGTGATGGTATTATGTGAGACTGGGTCTATAGTGTGTGTGGTTACCTTCTCCTCCTGTCTGGTCTTGCCAGTCCTATGTTGAGAGAGCTCAGCCTCCAGTTTGGCCGTATAGTTGCATCTCTCGCATGTATTTGTGTTTTGTGGGAGGAGGAGAGGGTTGTCTGTGTACATGAGGCAATTGTAACATTGCCTCAATAATCCCAGGTTCACCAGCTGAGCAGGAGAGGATGTTAGCAACTGATCCCTCGACATGCTAGAAGGAATAGACAGAAAAACTTAAAAAAAGGTTTTGGGGGATGTGGGTGACCGAGAAATGGGGTTTGCTTTTTTGGGGTACTTTCTATAACAAGAGTGCTGTATCGAGGTGATAAGTACTGTAGGAGCAAGTGCTTAGTTATACGGATAGAGAATAATCTACTTGGGAGTCAAGTGGAGATAATTTATAGTTGTAGGATACACTAAACAGAACAGTAGTATACTTTGAGGAAGGTAGTTTTAAGGGAAAATTTGAAGAGTGAACTTTAGGTAGCCCTAATAGTTTAAATCTGCTTAACCGGCGCTGCCCTAGTGTGCAACGGTAGCAGCTCCGCGCTAAATCGTGCTAAAGCGCGCTTTATAGCAGGGGGCTGGAAAAAACAGGAAATGACCCAAAATGGCCAACAAATTACAAGTTGCTGCTTCTAACCACTCCTCTGAGGACAAACAAGCAGCTCAGTACTCCAAACTCCCACTGGTGAGTAAAGAAACTACCTCTGGCCACACAAGAAAATGGAGGAACACAGAAACCAAATAAATGTGGCTCTTAATCAGTCCATTCATTTGCCAGCCTTCTTTCACACTCCACAGAACAACGGGAAACTGATTCCGCATTCCTTGGATGTGCACAAACAACTTAGATTTTACTTGGACAGGACTAAATCTCGAAGAAAATCTGAACAATTGCTTGTAGCAACCATTTCTAAAGGGATAAAGCCATTGCATTCATTTCTGCTATAAGCACCATGGAAAACCTATCCCCCAGGGGATCCGCTACCTGGAGTTCTGTACATACTTTCACCAAGCGTTATCATTTACCAATTTTCTCTAAATCCAGAGCTGGCTTTGCCACTGCTTTCTTGCAGGGACTTATAGCTGGCCCTAATGCTGTATAAACTCCTCCTCCCAACCATAGCTTTGGGAATCTACCCAAATGTAATGACTGCAACAGTGAAACACGAAGAACATAGTACAGTTGTGTACACTTACCATAAATGTAGATGTTTGTGTATTCACTGTTGCAGTCCTGGTTATCCTCCCACCAGCCCCCTAGTTTTTTCTGGCTATACCTCTACTTTCCTTTACTATTCTTAAAAGCTTTTTTGGTGTATTTGCTTTTAGTTGGAGGTATACGTTTGTGCTTATTTGCTCCCCATTAGGGGGGCACCTGACATCTGGGGCAAGAAAAACTGATGTAATGGTGTCGGCTACATGTTTTATACGCCCTGATGTCATGGAAGAAAGGACAGCAACTGACGCAGGACCCAGGACTTTGTTAATCAGGCCAACTGAGGGCAGCCTGCCAGCAGATTACCCAAATGTAATGACTGCAACAGTGAATACACTCTAACATCTACATTTATGGTAAGTGTACACAACTGTACTTTCAGTTTACTCACCAAGTTAGTTTTGATTGTGTGGATTATTTAGATGTTCATGTAAGTAAGCGTGAGCAAGTGTTTAAATAGACTATTCACAGAAAACCCAACTTTTTCGAATACATACATTAGTTTTACTAGTGCGCACCCCTTCTTTCAAAAGAAGGGGATTGTTAAAGGCCAGTATGTTTGTGCTAGTCGCATGACATCTGATGGGTCTATATTAGAACATCGAAGTTTCAGAACTTTGAATGTTCTAATATCGACCCCCTATTAAGCGAAAACTGATAACATCGAAAATTCAGAACAGCACAGTTTTTCCTAGGGAAAAAATTTGCTGTTCCAAACCACATATACACACCACACAAACACACCAAACAAACAGCGATCTACACACATACACCTAAAATCTTACATCTAACCCTACACTAAACTGTACATACACCACTATCTACCCACTTACCTTAACCCTAACCCCCGTCACTATCGCACAGTCACCTCACCTACCCCACCCTAAGCCTCACGTCCACACATTCGCATACTTACCTGCCCCGCACCTTAACCCTAACTCACCTAACCCACCCTAACCCTCACGTTCGCACAATCGCACACTTACCTGAACCCGACCCGTAACTTTCCACCACAATGCTGAAAAAAGCAAAGCGACAGGAACGGGCAACCAAATTCTTTCCCCAGGAAAGAATTCGGTTTTCTGAAACTTTGCTATTTTCAGCTTTCGCTTAATAGGGGTCGATATTAGAACATTCGAAGTTCTGAAACTTCGATGTTCTAATATAGATCCCATCTGATGAGGTTGATTTTCAGTTGGAATGTTCCTTGTTGAGAGACATGTTTTTGGAACGAGGCTACCCTGATGTTTTAATTTCTAGCATTCATCAGGAAATATCACAGGGTAGGAAAGACAAATATAGTCCCATATTGGGAAGGGGTACTGATTTTTCAAACAAACATGGAGCGCTCAACAGTACGGATGTAGGTTACAACAGGGCCTTTATCACTAATTTGTGGTAATGCACATTACATCAAAAAAAATTGTTGAGAATGAGTGCAAAAAATTCGTTGAATTGACTGATTTGCCAACTCTTAAAGATATAAACCAGTTAAGGTGGTTTTCAGGAGAGGACGAAACATCAAGAGTTTATTGGAGAGGGCAAATTATACATCTGCCCTTTCACATAAAAGAAAAGGGACATATAGTTGTGGTGCCTGTAGGCAGTGTGCTCATATAATCCAGCAGGAAGAAGTTTTGGTTGCCTCTAGGAACAAGGTTGTTGTTTCCCCAGGTTATTTTAACTGCAATAGTTCTGGGTGGGTTTACCTGGTCATTTGCAGTGTATGTCAAAGTTTTTACGTGGGGAAAATGGAGAGGCAGCTCAAACGGAGAATTTATGAGCACATGAATAACATTAGTAACAAAAATAATCACAATGCATTGTTTAGACATCTTGCGTCCTGTCCCAATGCCAAGTATGGGTTCTTTGTAATAGAAATGGTCTCTAAGGATCCGAGGGGGGGACCTTGGGAATCCCAACTGGCATATAGGGAGACATTTTGGCAGATTACTTTATACGCGAATAAACCCCTGGTTTAAACGATAATATCTCTTTAACACCCTTGTTGAAATTGAGATTGGCTAAGTTGAGTGGTTCAGTTTGAACCACAGTCCTGTAGTTATATTGTATTTTGTTTTTGTGAGGGTACTTTTAATTTTACAAAGAGTATCTTATATTTTTGCTTTTACCATTTCTGATACTGACATTGTTACATAATACATTTTTAATACATGTATGAATTTTTATGCTATGCATTATTGTTTTTATATATTGTATTTTGATATTTATATCTTTTAGAACTCTAGCTCTTTTTAAAAAAGGATTACTGACATTAATTTCTTTAATTGGTAGGGCATGTGTATAGATATATATATATATATATATATATATATATATATATATATATATATATATATATATAGAGAGAGAGAGAGTTGTTTATCTGATGAAGTCTGATATTTGTTGGACAAAAACGCTATGAATTCAATTTGTTTTGCGTTAAAATCTTTGGAGATTATTCAAGCTACGTGTGTGTCGTGCTGCTTCACATAGTCCACTGTTTTTGGAGTTTGTATATATTTGGACTATTGCTTTCCTTTTTTATTCTGAATTTCACAGGAATTACCCTGCGAAACAAACCTCTGTACACAGACAATCCAGAACTCCTCAGTCTAGACCCCAAAAGAGGGCTAAGAAGACACAACAGTTTCCCTCCTCTTCTGCTTCTGTACCTCATGTAACCAAGCAGCCCTTTCCTGACTGAAACAGGCTCATCCTTGTGACTGCAGAGCCACTCCACCTAAATCAGATTTCTGCCAGACATTTCCTCAGGATCTTGAGCTTAATGGCTTCCATCATTCCAATGCTTCCTCTGTCAAGGCTTCACATGAAGAAGCCTGAAGTCTTCCTCAAATCAGTGTGGTCTCTGCATGCTCACCATCTTGAACACCTGATTCCACTCCTCCCATGTCTAAAGCAGGAGCTTCAGTGATGGATCTCCCAACTTTCTAAATCCAGGTCTTCCCATTCACTCTCTGCCACCTACTCAGACCTTGTTTATGGATGCCTCGGTTATGGGCTGGGGTAGCCTTAGACCTTCATACAGCTCAGGGGCAGTGGTCTCTCTCTTAAACGAAGGAATACACAAATGTGAGATAAATAAAGGCACTATTTTTAGTCTTCCAAACCTTCACATCCCTTATCAGACCAGGGAGGTTGCAGGTACACACCAGCAATATGACCGTTTTGTGGTACATAAACAGGACCTCCTGTGCGGACTAGCCATGTAGGTATGGGATCCTAGCTTGTTATCTAGATGTACTTCAAGCAGTGTACATCCCCGTCCAGCCAGAATACAGTGGCGGACACACTAAGCAGATCCAGGAGACAATCCCACAAGTGGGTGCTAGACAGGGATGTGTTCCTAGACATTGTCCATCGGTGGAGTATTCCAGAAATAGATTGTTTGCCTCCCCCATGAACAAACAACTTCCTCTGTTTTGTGCCAGAGAATACTATCTTCAGGCATGGAGAGTGGATGCACTTTCTGTACCATGGAAGGGGAAATTCCTATATGCATTCCCTCCCCTTCCACTTATCCCCAAAGTTCTGTTGAAAGTCCAACAGGAAAAGCCAAAAATCTTGCTGGTGACTCCCTATTGGCCAAGACAGTATTGGTTCCCCTTCTGTTTCACCTAGCCAAGGGCAATCATCACAAGTTACCCCACCAAGTGGACCTAACTCAGAACAAGGGTTCACTCCTGTATTCGTATCTGGAAACCCTCCAATTAACTCTGTGGGTGATGGTCCTAATAACCATTCAGGCACCTTTACTCTGAGGACGTGCTTTTAAGTACTGCAGGAGGCCAGGAAACCCACTACTAGAAAGTCGTACCTCTCCAAATGGAAGTTTTCTGTTTGGTGTCTGGCTAGGTACCAGGACCCATTGAAGGTGCTCCTGCCTGTGGTTCTGTCCTGTCTGTGTGAATTGCGTAATGCAAGACTAGTGTCCTCTTCAATCAAGGCTCATTTGGCAGTTATTTCTGCTTGTTTACCACCAAAGCCTCCCTTACCTTCCAGATTAGAAGCTGAATAATTCCTCAAAGGTGTCCTTCATATCAGGGGCCCCCAGGAGACCCAGTGGCCCTACCCTGGGACCTCAGTTTTGTACTAGAGAAACTAACTTTAGCTCCATTTGAACATGCTTCCACTAGCTCATTGAAATACTGCACATGGAAAATAATTCTCCTGGTGGCCATTACCTTGGCTAGGTGGGGCTGATTTACAAGCCGTCATGACTTCTCCACCTTTCTTGTCTTTCCATAAAGACAGTGTACGTCTGCGGACCATTCCTTCATTCATGCCAAAGGTAGTCAATGAATTGTCCCTAAACCAGGCAATTCACCTACCAAGAAAAGAAAAAGTAGGCCACTCAATTTAAGATTAGACATTCATTCATTCATTGGTGTGATGAAGCAGAGGTTACTCTGTGAAAGCGCTTGCCTTCTGTTTTAATAGTTACTTCTATATACAGTGATTTAAAGCCATGTTTGAGAGGAGTTTTATTGTTTTGAAATTCACCTGCCAACTTTTTCCATCTCCCCAGAACAATAGTGAACGGATCCTGCACATGCTTGGATGTACACAGATAGCTCAGGTTCTACTTACGTAAGACCCTTCAGAAAAACAGACCCAATTATTTGCGTCTTTCCATCCCAGGGGTCTGGGATTGCCTGTGTCTAAAGAGATCATCTCTAACTGGATATTCCCATCCATTGTCTTTTGCTACACCCACCATGATACGATTCTCCATGGCTCAGTCAAAGCTCACTGCGCCAGGGCAGTATCTTCTTCAGGGGGCTTCCTCAGGAGTTTGGATACCATCTTTATCCTAGAAGCAGCTACCTGGACTTCTGTCCACACCTTCATCTAGCACTATAAGCTGGACTCCCATCTTTAGATTCAGGGCAGGGTTTGCCAGGGCCATTCTTCATGGCTTCCTTAAATTTTTCTGCTGCTTCCTCCTCCCTTTCCTCATGAGCTTTTGTACTCTCTCTTAAGTCAGGAATACTGCAACAGAAGAATAAAAGGACATAGATTTGTTGTGTAAGAACTTACCATGACGATAGATGTCCTCTATGTTGCATTATTCCAACCCTCACTCCTCACCTTTCTTGGATGTACAGATCCTCATTCCCTTAGACTGTCTCTCTGCCTGGGGCTTCAGTTATGAGAGTGGTGCATGTATACATCTCTTTTATGGCTGATGTCTGCTGTTAACCAATGTCAGATGTACCACTCACGTTAAGTATTAAAAGACTTTGGTATACTGGCCGTTGGGTCGTCGCCTTGGCAGTCAACTCCCTTAAGTCAGGAATAATGCAACAGAGAAAAGAAGAGGACATCTATCATTATGGTAAGTTCTTTGCTATTGTGACTGCTGTTAGTCTCAAGTTTTCCTTGTTAGCCTGATCTCTTTCTCCTACTTTTTTTTGGCACTCCCTTTTTCTTTTGTTAACTTTCTGGACTTCTACGTTCCATCACCAGCTTTCATTATGTACTTTATTTCTATACCTGGCTTGGCCACATAGCTATTTTTGTCTTCACACATGCTGATGTACTTCCTTAGTATTGTAAACTCTTTGGTTATCTTGCCAGATAATCTTGACATCTGGCTGATTTACCAATGCCAGAAAGATAACCAGTTTGGAATAATGCAACAATTCTCAGCAGAACATCTACTGTTGTAAGTTCTTACACAACTGTACTTTTTGAGAGACTGATTTTTTTGACTGTTTCCTGCTATAGCACTTATTCATTTCACTTTAGTTATGGTCTTCCCTTCTGGTTTGGACAACAGAGAAGCCTAAAGAATTTGCCAAAGCTTCGGACTCGAGTAGGATCCCATTCGTATTCTGTTTATTATAATAAAACTACAGGCTGCATGCAAGCCTATGACTGTGCTCATGCTTTTGCCACAGCTTGCATGCTAAAGCATATGCGAGTGCAGTTTATAGTGGCTGAGATGGTGTTTTTCCTCAAGAAGGAACAGATTCTCAGTGCCCATTTTTAGCATGCTCTTCATCTAGGCCTTGGTCAGTAATCTTTTGAGGAAGAAGTAGGTCACCACCACAATGAAGATTTTTGTCATGCTTCCCTAAGCCTAGTTAATCTACAAAGAAACAAAGCTCGTTTGCCACTTGAGGAAGCTACTGAAGTTAACAGTTCTGTCCACACTGCGGGGGTTTGTGTGTGTGTGTGAGATTGGGTAGGATAGGGGTTACAGTTTGGCGAAATTCACCCTAGTTTACAGACTCATCACAGGGGATTAGTGCATTGTAGACACTGGCCATGCATAAGACCTTAGTCTTTCCACAGGAAGATTTCCTCTGATAAACCAGTTTGTCAGTGAAGCTCTTGGAGCAGGTCTGTAGTGTGCTGCTGAAAGGGGCCATAGAGGCTCTCCCAGAGTCTAATCTTGGGCTTGGGTTTTACTCCCACCTTTTCCTGGCCCTGAAGGGGAGTTCTATCCCAGTTTGGAACTGTGCTCCACGTTGCTGCACTGGTTGATGAGATGCATCCTCTTCAACAGGACTTAAAACTGCAGGCTTTCAGTAAGCTTTGTATGTAATATTTTCCTAAGCTACTAGTCCTGCACTTTTACCTGCAGTACTCTGGTAGCCTATCTCCTCACAGATCTACTAGAAGAAGCAGCCATAAGATCATAGGAAGTTACTAGGCTATTGACCCTGAGGCCCTTATTAAGCCTAGCCAAGAGTTTATCCCATGTTTAGACAAGTCAGCACCCAAAGCCCCTGTCCAGCAGGGACACCGGTGGAATCCCAGGGGTGTATTTTCTGTTTCCCATCCAGTTATCCAGGTTGTGCTTGAAAAGGAACAATGGGATACTCTGCTTGATGTGGTGAAGGGAGTCTTTTCCACAGATGGGGAAGTCTCTGGGACACATCTGTCCTGCCAACAAATGCCAACAAATCCTATTGATGTCACAGACCAGGTTGAGGTCACACTTGCAGGTTATTCGAGTGGAGCTTGTCTTGCGGATATGCAGTAGTCCCATCAAGGCAAGGTGTGAGATTGCGTTGTATGCCAGACAGAGGTCACCTCTGAGGAGCCTTTTTGAAATTGAGTAGAGGGATAGGGGTTTTAGCCTGTGTGTAGGGTAGATGTTTGAGGCCGTGGATTCTTCTGGTGAGGAACCTCTGTGGTCTCTGCAGCCGCTGCATGTGTTTTGCGGGGTACATGCAGAAGAAGGCATTGTAGTCAATAATTGACCTTATAATGGAAGAATACAAGGATGTTATGACCTCCTTGTCCCTGGATAAGATACCCTTACTTATGAGGTGCGCCATATAGAAAGCTTTCTATACAATGGAGTCAGCATGGTGGTCAAAAGTAAAGTTGCTATCAACCTGGGTGCCCAAATCCCTCATGACTGATTGTGAGCTTAGGACGTTTTTAATGTGATATGTGGGGACAACACTCTTCCCAAAGGGTGGGATGATGCATTTTTTGGCATTCAGTTTGAGGCCAAGTTTCTGGCACCAGTCATTTGTTTGGGCAAGACCCTCTTGGAGGAAGTCCACATCACTTGCGGAATTAATGACCACGCCCAGCTTGCAGTCATCTGCAGACTTGGTCAGCCATAGCCCACTGGTTTTGGCCTGCACCTCAGAGAAGTGTATCCTGAATAACAGAGGCCCCAAGACCAATCCCTGGGGTATGCCATTCATTGCGGGTTTACTGCTTGAGGCGGCTCCCCCTATTTTGATTAGGTGGGTTCCATCAGTGAGCCAGTTGGCTACCCATCTGATAACATATAGATTGATACCTAGTTGAGAGAGTCTGTCTTCTATGCCTGAGTGGGGAATAATGTTGAAAGCCCTGACCAGGTCAAGGTAGATGGTGTGCACCATCTTCTTTGTCCATGGCTTTGGTGACTGTCTCAAAGTCAAACATTTAACAGACATGACCTCCCCTTGACAAAGCCAAACTGTTCGGTCGAATGTTTGGAGTTTACCAATGTCCCTGTTAAAGAGGTCCATGATAATCCATTCCATGGGCTTGCAGATCAGGCTAGTTAGGCTGATTGGTGTATTTCCCAGATCGGTGAATGCTCCACCTTTGTGCAAAGGGATGACGGTGGCTGTCCTCCACTCGGCTGTGACAAAGACAGTAACTCTGGCTTTGGTTGAATAGACTGCCTAATGGTGCTATAAGTTCATGTCTGAGTTAATGTAGGATGCAGCCTGTGACGTTATCGGGTCCCATGGAGGCTGTATTTTTTGCCTTTGCGAGGGCAGTGATGATCTGTTCCCTAGAGATAAAGGGGAGGGGGACCGGTACTGGGGATGTCCTGATTTATTAATGGAGGGGCCAGAGGGGTGAAGTTTTCATCAAATCTGTCAGCCAGTGGGTTGGCTATAGCTACAGCATTTGTGTTTGTGGTGTCCTTGACCATTTGTGTATGTGGTGTCCTTGACCACCAGTTCTGAACAGATCTGGGTGTGTCCTTTGAGATTGCGGACATATATATGAAGAAGGCCTTATGATTGTCTCTAGGAGATGTGGCCAATTTGGACTTGAACTTGGTTTTAGAGGATTTCACTAGTGCTCATAGATTATTATGGTGACATTTGCAGTTGAAATGAAACAAAAAAAAAGAGGGATTTGTTACATTCTGTTTTATTTCTGTTGGATAGTGAGTAAACAATGTCTTTCTTTGGATAGGTTTCTTCCTCTACAAAATGTAGTCTCTCACTTTTATGTACAACCAGAGCAGATTTTCTGTACCAGAACATTAAGCCCTATGGTGTCTGCTGTTTCCATAGTCCCTCGGTCATAGGCATGATAGCAGGTGCTGTGTACAGGATTGCTTTGGCTCTCCAAGGGCATCAGTCTCACTTAATAAATTCCATGTTTTGCCAGATCAAGATTTCCAAGATTTGCAGTATTCCTTTATAGTGGTGGCTTCATATGCCAAATCTACCTTAATCCCCTCCCCTGGGGAGGGCATTATTTCAGGCAGACATACCAAGATCACAAATGGAAGACTAGTCCACACGTTATTGTTCTGGATGAGGGCAGACCACTTCACGTTGCAGGCTTTTCAGGACTCCCTCCATCTGTGTGCATCTCCCATTCACACTGAAAATGTGGCAGTGATTGGCTACATAAGCAGGAAAGGAGGAACTTGACCCCCCCCCCCCCAAATGTCAACACGTGAAGAGGGTTTAGGAATGGGCTATGTCAACTTAACTAACATCTGGTAGTATGTCGCGTCTCTGGGGCAGACAGCTGTCTAGCAGACAAGTTCAGCCACTGTTTACCGATAACTTGTTAATAGTCCCTTAGACTGACACTAGTATGAAAGCTCTTACTTCACTGGGGGAAGTCCTTTTGCGACCTGTTTGTATCCTCAACCAACACCAAACTACCAAATTTAGCAACTTTTTCCCCCTAATCCCTTCTCTAGGGAAGTAACTGGGATACCTCATCCAGAAATGGTCCTCGGACTGCTCTATTCTTTTCCTGTATTCCCATATTTATTCCAGTGTTTATACAGAAAGCCAGGAAAAAAAGTCCAGAGTACCTCTCTTGTCTACATTCTGGCCTTCAAAAGTGGGGTTTTTTTCCTTTGCATTTGCATCATTTTCTTGAGATATTTGTACGCGAGGCATTGTATAATGCTTCTGGCTCTCCTGTGTGCCAAGCTTAATCCAGACCTTTACTTTGTGTGGTTAACAGCATAATTTCTCCAGCTCCAGTAATAGCCAGAGACACTTCTACCCTACTAGGGTAGTTAACTTGTAGTACTAGGGAAACCCTATAGAGGTAAATGGACATGATTTTCTATAGGTTCATATGTGGGCTACTTCCAAAAGGTTGGCTTCATTTTACAGCTACAGTATCTGTGTGTTTTTAGATTACGTATCCCAGATTTTTGATGCAAGCCTAGGATATTACTCTTTAAGTCACTTGGCTACCATATCCAAGATCCCTTGGGTAACAACTGTTTATCTGTGGATGTTCGTGTTACACTGCTGCAGTCATTACACTTGGGTTATCCAGTCGTCAGGCGGTCCCACAGTCGGCCAGAGTTCCAAAGTCTTGGTCCGGCATCGGTTGCTGTCGCTTCTTCCCTGATGTCAGTGCGCCAGGGGTATATAAGATGCATCTGACACCATTTTCTCCAGTCTTTCTTGCCGCGCGGTGCCCGAAGCAGAAGCAGTTCGCATGTACCGGTCGGCCGACTCCTGAGATTTTCGAAGTCGAATTTCAGATCCGAAGTCTTCAATAAAGCTAAGTACCCCGTTGGGGAAACTTTTTTCTTGCCTCAGTCCGATGTCAGAAAAAGTTAATAATTGTATTTCTTGTGGGAAGCAAATACCTCATAAGGACTTCCACTCTTACTGTATTCCATGCCTAGGCCCTGATCACGACATCACTAGTTGTCAGTTTTGTGCTAGATTTAACAAACGCACTATAAAAAGACGTTTTGATTTTGCTTTGCACTACTTTGGCCGAAGGTTCAATTATACTATGCTGTTGGATCAACCGACGACCTCAATACCGAAAAAACGCAAAGACAAGGATAAAGACAGGCATCCGAGGTCCAAAACGGACGACAAAACCTCTTCTAGGCCAGTTGCCAGTTCGCTGGTTCTCAGTGAGGCGCTTTCGCAGCCCCTGACGCCCGCTACCTCAGAGCCACAGGCCGCTTCCGACTCCCACGTGGAGACAATTAGGCCTCTGGAAACTCAAGGTATTGGGCCTATGGAAACGAATCCCTCAGATGGGTCCGGAGCCGCTGAGCAGGCATTGGCTTCTGAGGGTGTTTTCAGACCTTCACAACTTACCATTAAAACAACAGCCAAGACAAAGGTACCATTAAAGACAAAGAAACAAGTACAGCATTCTCCTGGACAGTCCTCCATGCCTAAGAAACATATGCTTAAAATGGCCGAAGACCTCATTACTCTAATCAGGGGTTCCCATCCCCCTCCTGAGAAAAGACCTAGGCAGGATACAGACTGATTCCTCTGATCAGGTTTCCATTTCCTCTGATTTCTCTTCAGACCAGGGATACTCTCTACCACCCTATGAGGACTCTGATGCTGAAGAATCTATCCCTTCAGCCTCTCCTCCTGAGGATTATTCTTTTGGGGAAACTTTACATACCATGAGGGAACATTTCCATTGGGAAAGTCAGGATTACTCAGAATCCAAGAAAAGGCTCAGGGATTTCCTTTTATTGCCTCAGCACAGGCCCCTGGCTATTCTGCCTGTGCTAGCTTATCTCCTGATTCTTTGCCCCCTGCTCCAGCCAAGCCAGACAGGTATTATAGAGTCCCTGACTCTCACAAGTTTCTTTACAAAAACCCTCCTGTGGATCCAGAAACTATTTCCCAGGGTCCAAAAGGGGTTAAGGCTTCCATTGCAAAAAATCCAGTACCCTCTGAGAGAGATTCCTGAGCTTTGGATAGATGGGGGAAGAAAGTATACACTTCTGCAACTTTAGCAGTAAGAGCTTTAAATTGCCAGTTCCACATGCTTAAGTACCAACAATATTTAATGGCTCAGTTAAAACAGAAAATGCTTGCAAGCTCAGAAGCTCCTGATTGTAAAGAAATGCAGGATTTACTGCATGCAGTTGAACAGGTGGGAAAACATACTCTGCAATGTGGTTTTGATTCTTTAGAGGCCTCCTGTAGAGCCGCAGTTACAGGTTCTGTGATTCGAAGACATGCTTGGTTAAAAGAACAGAGTTTACCTGATCATGTTAAGGCAAAGTTATTGGATGCTCCTTTACAGCATGATACCTTGTTTGGTGTTAAGGCAGAAGAGGTGTTAAAGAAAATGGAGGATAAAGCTAAATCTATGCAAACAGTCAAGGATTTCTTACAGGTACAGCCACCTTGGTTTAGCAGAAATTGGCCAACCAAGAATTGGTCCTTTCCAGTGTCAGACCGGTCACAGAGAGGCAGATACAAACGCCCAAGAGGCAGATCGTAACCCCAAGGCTCAAACAGACGACAGTGGGGCACCTCAACCCCAAAAGGAGGTGAGGACAAGTCTCAACCTTACAGGAAACGGTCACAATGACTTTCCCCTTCGTACGCCAAGCATGTCCCTTTTGGAAGTCCCCTTAGGGGGAAAACTAACACTTTTTTCTCAAAACTGGCAAACGATCACCCAAGGCAAATGGGTACTGAATATTGTGTCTCAAGGTTACAGGTTCCACTTTCATACTTTACCAAGGCTAAAAGGAATGCCAGACCTGCCACAAAATCAATGGGCAGAGGCACAAAAACAAATCTCAGCCCTCATGGACATGAGAGCTATTCAAAAAGTACCACAACAGGAACAAGGATTTTACTCGAGACTTTTCTTGGTCCCCAGAAAGGACAAGGCCTGGAAGCCCATACTAGACCTTTCAATTCTGAATACTTACCTGGATATTCCGAAATTCAAAATGTTGACATTGCAGCAGCTTTTACCCAAGCTGGGCAAGAAGGCTTGGCATGTTGCTCTAGACCTCAAAGAGGCATACCTGCATGTCCCTATCAGACAAAATTGCAGAAGATACCTCAGATTCAAAGCTGGTACAATGCACTACCAATTCTCTGCACTGCCCTTTGGCTTGTCTACTGCGCCCAGGGTCTTCACAAAGTGTCTGGCACCATTAATTGCATTTTGCAGACAAAAAGGAATTCAAATATATCCATACCTGGACGACTGCCTCATTCAAGCAGAGACCAAGGACATTCTACTACATCATCTGGCGTTTGTAAAAAGGTTGCTAATTTCTCTAGGGTACACAGTAAACGAAAAGAAGTCAAAACTAGTGCCCTCACAATAGATTATATTCCTGGGTGCCAGCTTAAATACAACGGCCCAGATGGCTTACCTTACGCCAGACAAGTTCAACTAACTCAATATTTTCAGTTATTGGCAAAACAGTCCCATCTCCCTGCAAGAAAAATTCTGCAGGCCCTGAGATTCATGGCCTCCTGCATACTACTAATACCATATGCCAGACTGCATATGAGGAAATTACAATGGTACCTAAAAAGTGTTTGGACTCAACACTCTCACAGTTTAGAAGCAGTAATACCAATGATTCCCTGCCTACAACAGGAGTTTCGATGGTGGGCACAGGCATGTCACCTAAACCAGGGTCAGCCTTTTACCCAACCCACAGCCAGGCAAACTCTAACAGATGCCTCGTATTACGCCTGGGGAGCACACATGGCAGGAAAATGCATTCAGGGCAAGTGGACCACAGACAAAATGTATCTTCACATCAATCAAAAAGAGATGTTGGCTGTTCAAAATGCCGTAACAGCTTTCGAGGACCTTCTGCATCCAGGACAATTATTACTAAAGACAGACAACACCACAGTAACGTGGTACATAAACAAGCAAGGGTGCACTCATTCTTATCCCCTATGTAGGCAAGCCATGATCTTGTGGAATACAGCTCTAACGTATCAAGTTCACTTGCAAGCACAATTCCTGCCAGGAAAGAAAAATACTCTGACAGACTATCTAAGCAGAAATATCATGGACCCTCACGAATGGAAATTGAATCCACAAATCTTCAGCATGGTAATGCAAAAATGGGGATGCCCAGACAGATCTTTTTGCCTCCCCACTAAATCGCCAACTACAAAAATTCTGCACAAGGACTTATCACAAACAAGCATGGAAAGTGGATGCTCTTTTGTTCAGCTGGAAAAACCTAAAAGTTTATGCCTTCCCGCCACTGCCTCTCCTTTCAAAGGTACTCCTAAAAGCCAGACAAGAAAACCCACAGATGATCCTCATTGCTCCAGACTGGCCACGCCAGCACTGGTACCCTATCTTAAGGAACTTGGCTCAAGGCCCACCATGGATTTTGCCTCAAATTCCACACCACCTGACTCAACAAAACAATTGGATCCTGCACGGTCAGCTCAAAACCCTAAACCTGGCTGCATGGCAGATACATTAGTCAAACAGGCAACACCTCTCTCTAAAGCTGTTATGGATGTCATTTTGGAGGCCAGGAGGCCTAGCACCCGGAAAGCTTACTCAGAAAAATGGAAGAGATTCTGCGCCTGGAACCAGGCTCAAAGCCTTGACCCTCTTGTTCCAAACATTCCTCAGATTTTACAATACTTAACTGAGATGCTGGACAGAGGCCTATCCTTCTCGTCAGTTAAGATCCAAGCCTCTGCCATTTCAGCACATTACAACACAGATCCTTCTTTATTCTCTCATCCCTTGCTAAAGCAGTACCTCAGAGGGGCTAAAAACATAACACCGCCCTGGAGAGCACCAACACCAACTTGGGACCTCAATTTCGTTTTGGAAAAACTGACCCTACCACCTTTTGAGCCAGCCAATACAGCCGATCTAACATTTTTATCATGAAAAACAGCTCTGCTCCTGGCAGTAACTTCAGCACGAACAGTCTCAGAGCTACAGGCATTAATGGCAGTGGAACCTTTTATCATTTTTCATCAAGACAGGGTTTCCTTAAGGACAAACCCTACCTTTATGCCAAAGGTGATATCTAGTGTGGCTGTTAACCAAACCATCCATTTGCCAACTTTTTATCCAAACCCCAGGATAAAGGAGAGAAACTTCTGCATTCTTTGGAAATACACGGGCAGCTACGCTTCTACTTGGACAAAACAAAAGCTTTCAGGAAAACTGAGCAACTGTTTGTAGCATATGCTGCAGGATCACATGGCAAGGCTATCTCAAAGCAAACTATATCCAAATGGATAGGACACTGTATTCGTTACTGCTGCACACAGCATGGAAAATCAGTCCCAAATAACATTAGGCCACATTCCACCAGGGCAACAGCCACTTCAACAGCCTTTCTCAGAGGAGTACCTACCAAGGAAATTTTGGAGGCTGCAACTTGGAGTTCAGTGCACACCTGTACCAAGCATTACCACCTGCCTCTTTACTCTAAATCCAGAGCAGGATTTGCCACTGCAGTTCTGCAGGGCCTCTTAGCCAATCCTAACTCTTTATAGACCAGCCACCCAACCTTAGCTTTCGGATTCTACCCAAGTGTAATGACTGCAGCAGTGTAACACTATGAACATAGTACAGTTTTGTACTTGCCATAAATGTAGATGTTCGAGTGTTCACACTGCTGCAGTCCAGGTTACCCTCCCTCCATCCCCTCTGAACTAGCTGGACTTATCTATACCTTTCTATCCTATACAACCTTTGTGGTGTATTTGCTTGTAACTGAAGGTATTGTTTTTTTATTTTTTATATGTGTATTTTTTATTATCAATATGTATTGCCTACCTCCTTGGGGGCACCTGACATCTGGGGCAAGAAAAACTAGAAAATGGCGTCTGATGCATCTTGTATACCCCTGGCACACTGACATCAGGGAAGAAGCGACAGCAGCCGACACCGGACCTAGACTTTGGAACTCTGTCCGACTGTGGGACCGCCTGACGGCAGGATAACCCAAGTGTAATGACTGCATCAGTGTGAACACTCGAACATCTACATTTATGGTAGGTACAAAATTGTACTTTTCTTTAAAGGTTTACAAAGCTTTCTGTAGCTGTATGTTTCATATTCGACAACCATTACAGGGTTCTGTCCCTTTGCTGGATTTGCACTTCATATTAACTTTTCCTCCTCAACGTGCTTGAAGTTGCAATTTTAGAGGAAGCTTCGCTAGTATATATTCTGTACTATACTTTATTAATGTGTATTGTATTTACTGTATTTGCTGTACTAATCTTTTGTGGAGCGTTTCTCCCTGGGCCTCTGCTGAAAATGGGATCCATGCCCAGTCAGACTTTACCAGTAAACAAATGTAAAATAAATAAATAGTAGCCATTACCTCTGCTAAGACGATTTGAGTTACAGGCTCTGTGTAAAACCTTAACTTATATTCCAAGGGATAGAATGTAATTGTGAACTAATCCTTCTTTATGCCTAAGTTAGTCACCGAGAAGAATCTTAGTCAATTCATCAGTCTGCTTGTTCTTCTTTCCTAACTGTTCTAATGTTTAACAGAGGTGGATAACTTTACACTGCATGGATGTCCCCAAACTGCTCAGATTTTATTTTTTAGAATTAGTTCAGTAAGAGAAGACTAAACTGTCTCATTTTTTTAACAACAAAAAAAAAATGGATTCCAGGGTTTCAAAAGCTACTATAAATTACATTCAGAGCAGTGGTTGCAACATAGCGGAAACAGTGGCTGGATCACTGGCATTTAATAAAAATGCTTCATTGAATGTTTACCAGCTACTTTATGGACTGAATTCTATAGCAAGACTACAAAGCAGGATTTGATTTTTAGAGCTACAGTACAGTGATCAGTAGCATGATGATCTTCATGTTTCACTGTTGCAGTCATCACACTTGGGTTATCTCCCTGCAGGTAGCCCTCAGTCAGCCCGAATACCAGAGTCTTGGGATTTCTGTGTTGCTGTTGCCTCTTCCATGACGTCCGGTCGCCAGGGGTATAAAACATGCAGCCGATGCTATTACATCAGCTTCTCTTGCTGGGTGGGAGCCCGAAGCAGAAGCAGTTCACAAGTGCAGGTTGGCCGCTACCTGAAATTTTTGTTTTTCGAGTTTCAAACCTGAAGTCTTCTAAAGCCAAGTACCCCACTGGGGATCCTTTTTTCTTGCTCTAACCAATGTCAGAAATGTTAATAATTGTCTTGCCTGTGGAAAGCTAATAACTCAGCGATTTACATTCTTACTGCGTCACCTGTTTAGGCCCAGACCACGACGTTCCTCGCTGTAATTTTTATGCCTTGTTTAATGCCCTATTAATCATCGGGCTATCTGTCACTAAATTCTTTCGCGCTCATTCTCCATATTCCAAAATTGCTTCGATAAGCCTTCCTTCTACCAATCTTCCGAAAAAATGTAAGGATAAATACAGAGGCAGACTGCATAGGTCCAAAACTGCAGACGACGCTTCCATTAAGCTAGTCGCCAGTCTGCCGGTACTCAGGTGCTTTCGCAGCCCCTGATACACGCTTCTACAGATTCACAGGCCTCTGCCGACACCCATTTGGAGTCCGGTATGTCATGAGATGCTTCTTACAATATGGAACATGCGGATATCTCTACCTTGGATGGGTCCGGAGCCACTGTGCAGACACGGGCTTCTGAGGGTGTATTCCGTTCTTCCGATGTTTGTATTAAACCGACAGCTTTGCTTTTGACTAAAACTACTGAGTTTCTCAGGCCTAGAGTTCGCACTACACCTAGAAAACCCACGACCAAAGCGTATGCTCAAACTTCCATGCCACAGAAACAAATGCTTAGAATGTCTGAAGACCTTATAACTTTAATTAGGGGAAGCCAGACTTCCCCCTCTAAAAGACAATTGATTTTCCTTCTGATATTGCAGACCATGAATCCGATGACTCTGTTCCCTCTGATTACCAGGACATACCATTATCTACGTATGAGGATTCAGATGAAGAGGATTCCATTCCCTCTGCCTCCCCTCCAGAGGACTTTTCTTTTGGTGAAACTTTGCATACCTTAAGAGAGCATTTCCGCTGGGAATGCCAGGGCTACCCTCAGTCCAAAAAGAGACTCTGAGATTTTTTAGACTTGTCTCAGCACAGGTCTCTACCTATACCCCCTGTCCTGGATATTGTAGATGATGTCTTCATGGAATCCAGTCTTACTCCTAATACTTCACTCACCAGCTCCTAGAAAGCCTGACAGGTACTACAGAGTACCTGATTCTCAAAAGTTTCTTTAAGAATCCCACTGCAGATCCAGAGACCATTTCCCAAGGACCTAAAGGCATTAAGGCTACTACAGCCAAAAACCCTACCCCTTCGGACAGGGATTCTGGAGCGTTAGACAGATGGGGTAAGAAGGTATATACCTCTGCAACTCTTGCCATCAGGGCTTTGAATTTCCAGTTTCACATGTTGAAGTACCAGCAGCATGTTATGGAACTAATTAAACAAAAAATGTTGCTTCCAAGTTGTACAGAAGATAAAGATTTACAAGAGTTAATGCATTCTGCAAACGAAATTAGTAAACATACTTTGCAGTGTGGTTTTGATGCCTTAGAAGCATCTTGCAGGTCTGCTGTCACTGGGTCTGTACTGAGAAGGCATGCTTGGCTGAAGGAACAAATCTTGCCAGACCATGTCAAAGCAAAATTACTAGATGCTCCAGTAAACCAGGAACTTTTGTTTGGCACAAAAGCAGAAGTTGTTCTTAAAAAGATGGTGGAAAAAGCTAAATCTATGCAAACTGTTAAAGATTTCCTACAGGTGCAGCCAGCTAGATTCAGTAGGCATTGGCCTTCCAAAAACTCATCCTTTCCAGTCCCTTCTCAGTCCAAACCCAGGGGCAACAGACCACAAAGACTACAGTCTCAGGGTATGCAGAGATCTAAGCAATGGAGTGCTCCCTCTTCAAAAACGGGGAGTGGTGAGCCGGGTATGCAGAGATCTAAGCAATGGAGTGCTCCCTCTTCAAAAACGGGGAGTGGTGAGCCACCCCCTTATGGAAAAAGTTCACAATGACTTGTCTATCGTCCTTCCCAGCCACGCCCAAGTACTTGCACCCGTAGGAGGAAAACTTGCCCTGCATGCAAAAAACTGGATGTCCATCACCCAGGACCAATGTTTCCTAAACATTGTATCCCAGGGTTACAGATTCTACTTCCACTCACTACCAACCCCAAGTGGGTTGCCAGACCTTCCTCCAAACCAGTGGGCAGAGGCTCAAAAGCAAGTACTTTCTCTTCTCAGTATCACGGCTATTCAACCTGTTCCAGTAGAGCAAAGGGGACAGGGTTTCTACTCCAGACTGTTCCTGGTGCCCAGAAAAGAGAGCTCTTGGCGCCCTGTCTTGGATCTGTCAATTCTCAACACCTTCCTGGTGGTCCCAAAATTCAAAATGTTTACACTGCAACAGCTGCTTCCTATGCTAGCCAAGGATGCCTGGCTAGTCACCCTAGACTTAAAAGAAGCTTACCTGCACATACCCATAAGGGAATCTCGCAGGAAATATCTACATTTCAGGGGAGGCTCTATGCACTGTCAGTTCTCTGCACTTCCCTGTGGCTTATCTACTGCGCCCAGGGTATTCACAAAGTGCCTAGCTCCAACAATTGCATACTGCAGGCAGAGAAATATTCAAATTTACCAATACTTGGATAATTGCCTGATTTCAGGTGGACAGCCAGGAATTGCTACTTCAGCACCTGGCATTTGTAAAGAGAATTCTAACTTATCTGGGGTACACCATCAACGAAAAGAAGTCACAACTGGTACCCAGCCAAAAGACTGTATTCCTGGGAGCAAGCTTGCACACAACTTCCCAGATAGCACTCCAGAAAAACAGGTTTATTTGACAAACTACTTCCAACTAATGGCCACCAAAACTCTGCTATCTGCAAGAAAAATACTGCAAGCCCTAGGGTTCTTGGCGTCATGCATTTTACTAATTCCATATGCAAGACTGCATATGAGGAAACTTCAGTGGTACTTACAAATTCTCTGGTGTCAACATTCTCAGGACCTGGAAACACTGATTCCTGTCATTCCTTTTCTAAGGGCAGAGTTCCTTTGGTGGGCAGAGGCATGCAACCACAACAAAGGACTTCCTTTCACTCAACCCCTCACCTCCCAAACTCTGACAACAGAAGCATCAGACTATGCATGGGGGGGCGCACATGGCAGGCAAATACATTCAAGGCAAATGGAGCCCAGGACAAATTCCTCTGCATATCAGTCAAAAAGAAATGTTAGCTGTACAGAATGCTCTGACAGCCTTAAAATACCTTATCTTTCCAGGACAACTCCTGATAGACAACACCACAGTTATGTGGTACATAAACAGGCAGGGGGGATCTTATTCCTACCCACTCTGCCGGTTAGCCATGACCTTGTGAAACACAGCCTTGAGCAACCAAGTGCACCTGCAAGCACAATTCCTGCCAGGCAAGTAAAATTCACTGTCAGATGACCTAAGCAGAAATCTACTGGACCCACATGAGTGGAAACTGGAACCCAACTCATTCAAGCTTATAATCCACAGGTGGGGGACACCAGAGGTGGACCTCTTTGCCTCCCCCCAAAACCATCAGTTGAGCAAGTTTTGCACCAAAAATCCCCACAGCCAAGCATGAAAAGTGGATACCCTATCCTTTTCATGGGAAAACCTCTCCATTTGTGCCTTTCCCCCTCTGCCCCCCCCCCCCTCAAAAGTACTACTCAAGATCAAACAGGACAGACCAAGGACAATCCTTATTGCCCCAGACTGGCCACGCCAGCACTGGTACCCACTCCTATGCAGTCTGACAGCAGTGCCACCCGGCACCTACATCAGACCCCCCTCTCTGCTGTCCCAGCAGGAGGGACAGATTTTGCATCCACAGCTGCAAACCCTGAACCTTGCGGCCTGACTTATCCCCTGAATACACCACCAGCAACCCTCAGCAAACAGGTACTGGATGTCATCCTTGAGGCCAGACGGCCTTAGTACTATGAAATCCTATTCAGAAAAGTGGAAAAGATATTGTTCTTGGAGCCGGTCATAAGGAAAGGACACAGCCGTGCCCACCTTACCTCAAATACTAGATTACCTAGCAGAGCTGCTCCACAAAGGACTATCCTTCTCATCGATTAAGATTCATGCCTCTGCCATCTCAGCTCATTACAATACTGAGCCACCTCTCTTTTTCTCATCCTCTTATCAAACAGTTCCTGAGAGGAGCTAACAATTTAAGGCCTCCGAGCAGTGCTTCCACCCCTGTCTGGGACCTTAACTTTGTACTAGAGAAGCTCACGCTTCCCCCCTTTTGAGCCTGCTGCTGCAGCGCAGTTAAAATTCCATTCTTGGAAAACAGCCTTACTTCTAGCCATCACTTCAGCAAGAAGAATGTCTGAGTTACAGGCACTAATGGCTGTGGAACCCTTCATTATTTTCCATGCTGACAGAGTTTCCCTCAGGACTAACCGATCATTTATGACCAAGGTGGTATCCAGTGTGGCTTTAAACCAATCCATCCATTTACCAACCATGTAAGAGTGTTCAATCTCGCCGTTTGTTCTTACACACGGGTTCGGAGCTGATCCTCGGCTCCGAGTTGGCCGAATTGCAAAGCTCTGAATCTCAGAGAAGCTCGAGACCAGCCCATATCCCACAATCCTCTCTGTCATTACCCAGATCTAGTTTGCCGCTGCAACAGATCGGATCGAGGAGAGCTCGGACCAGATAGAAACTTGTTGATTTCTTCAGATAAGAATTCAAATGTTTTTATTGTTGATACTTCCTTATAGTTAGTAGTTATTGTAGAAGTGCTGTGTGTGTGTGAGATATATATATATATATATATATATATATATATATATATATATATATATATATATACACCCATTTTTCTTCTTCAGGCACCCTTGTGGCCTAACCCTTTTTCTTGGGTGTGGATGTACTTCAAGGATGCATCTGCAGTCCTTACAAATGGGTTGTCCTGTCCTCAGGCAGCCCTTCGGTCGGCCGGATTCCAAAGTCTGGGTCTGGCCTCGGCTGATGTTGCACTTCACCCGACGTCATAGCTGCAGTTCTTCGGGTATAAAGGTATCAGCCGACGCCATTTTCCTCCGTCTTTCTTGCCGTGTGGCACCCGAAGCAGAAGCTGTTCGCAAGTGCCGGTCGGTCAGAACCAGAGATTACTACTACCGAAGACTTCTAAAAAGCTAAGTACCCCGTTGGGGACTCTTTCTTGCCTCAGCCGATGTCAGAAAAAGTGAATAACTGTTTAACTTGTGGAAAACAAATACCTCATAAAGATTTCCACTCTTACTGCCTACCTTGTTTAGGCCCAGACCACGACGTAGCAGCTTGTCTAGCCTGTGCTTCTTTCAACCGACGGACACTTAGACGTCGGTCGGAATTTGCTGAGGAGTTTTTCGGCTCCGCTTTTGCTTACAAAATGCCATCAGAAACTCCGACTTCGCAATTAGTTAAAAAGCGCAAGGAAAAGGACCGACACTCGCGGTTTCGGCCGAAACCGCGGTTAAGCCAACCGCGAGTGTCTCTGTTTCGGCTGAAACAGAGTCCTCGGTCCTTCCTTCGGCCGAAAGCTTGCTTCCTACCGAGGCCTCATCTAGCATGGCTGAATCTGCTACTGAAATACCACCTGCTCTTGCAGGTTCACAGGATTTGTCTGATACTATTCCTTTAGATATATCTACTCCTGCACATGGAGCTGCTAGGCCCCCTGCATCCATGTCGATTAAGGCTTTTGCCAGGGCTAAAGCAGCTAAATCAACCAAAAATGTGCCTGCTAAGACCCCCTCTCACAGGCCTAGCTCTAGTAATCAAATGCTTAGTCTAGCAGAGGATCTTATTTCTTTGATAAGGGGATCCCAACCTCACCCTGACAGGGCCTCTCACCCACCTCCAGAGAAGAGGCCTAGAGCAGAACCCCCTGAGCCAGTTTCTTCAGATTACTCCTCTGATGATTCAGAAAATAAAGACCCGCCAGAGGGCCCTTATTCTCCTTATGAGGACTCTGATGCAGAAGACTCCATTCCTTCTGCCTCTCCTCCTGAGGAATTTTCTTTTGGGGAAACCTTGCATGCTATGAGGGAACAATTTCAATGGCAGGGCCAGGATTTTTCAGACTCTAGGAAAAGGCTTAGGACCTTTTTTGCATTTGCCACAGCATAGGCCTTTAGCCATTCCCCCAGTACTTACTGTTGTAGATGATGCATTTAATGATGCTTGCACTGCTCCTGATTCTCTTCCTCCGGCCCCTGCTAAGCCCGACAGGTACTACAGGGTTCCGGACACACATAATCATTTGTATAAGGCTCCTTTTGCAGATCCTGAAACTATTTCTCAGGGACCCAAGGCAGTAGCAGCTACCTCTGCCAAAAAACCCCTCCCCTCTGAAAGGGAATCTAGGGCTTTGGAGAGATGGGGTAAAAACGTTTACACTTCTGCTACTCTTTCGGCTAGGGCCTTGAACTGTCAATTCCACATGATTCAGTATCAGGAATTTATGTTAGATCAGTTAACTAAAAAACTGTCCTCTCCTGAACCATTAGACAAAAAATCTCTTCAGGAAATGGTACATAACATTCAGCAGGTCAGTAATCATTCCTTAAAATGCGGCTATGATGCACTGGAGGCTTCCTTTAGATCAGCTATGACTGGTACAGTGATCAGAAGGCATGCATGGTTAAAAGAACAGTCCTTACCAGACCATGTTAAATCAAAGCTTCTAGATGCTCCCATGGATAAGCTCAATTTGTTTGGCTCCCCTGCACAGCAGGTGCTGAAGAAGGTGGAAGAGAAAGCAAAATCTGTCCAGACAGTCAAGGATTTCTTACAGGTCCAGCCTCCAAGGTTTAGTAGGAACTGGCCTTCCAAGAATTGGTCCTTTCCAGACACCACCAGAGCACAGAGAGGCAGGAATAGGCGCCCAAGAGGCAGGGGTCAATCCAGAGGTGCCTACAGGGGACGCCAGTGGCAGCCTAACAACCAGCGAAGTACTGCCACAGATCCAGCCACTACCACTTCCACAGGACAATCACAGTGACTTGGCTCTGAGACAGTCTACCAGGGAACAACTACAAGCACCCTTAGGCGGAAAACTAGCCTTATTTTCAGAAAACTGGCATCACATCACAGGAGACAAATGGATTTTACAGACAATAGACCATGGTTACAGGTTTCGCTTCCATACTCTACCAAGGAAGAGAGGAATGCCAAACCTACCTCCAAATCAAAAGACAAAAGCTCTAGAACAAATAGACCACTTAATAAGGATGAGAGCTATAGAAAAGGTACCGTCTATGGAACAAGGGCAAGGATTTTACTCAAGACTTTTCCTGGTACCAAGAAAAGAAAACCAATGGAGACCTATTCTCGACCTGTCCGCTCTAAACACATATCTCATTGTTCCAAAATTCAAAATGCTGACCCTACAGCAACTTCTTCCCATGCTGGGCAAGGAGTCTTGGCTGGTAACTCTAGATCTCAAGGAGGCATACCTGCACGTCCCCATACAACCAAATTGCAGAAGATACCTCAGATTTCTTGCAGGATCAGAGCATTATCAATTCTCAGCATTGCCCTTTGGCTTATCTACTGCGCCCAGAGTATTCACGAAATGCCTGGCATCAGTCATTGCTCATTGCAGGCTTCAGGGAATTCAAATTTACCCTTACCTGGACGACAGCCTGTTACAAGCGGACAACAAAAACAAATTAGCAAAAGATTTGAAAAAGGTCATTCATCTACTACAAGCCTTGGGATACACAGTCAATATAAAAAAGTCAAGGCTGATACCATCCCAAAGGATAACCTTCTTGGGTGCAGAACTGGACACATCAAATCAAATGGCATCCCTCACAGCAGAAAAGCAAAAGCACCTTCCTCTCTATTTCATGGCATTAACAACGCAGAACCAGCTAACAGCAAGGAAAATACTGCAAGCCCTGGGTTACATGGCATCCTGCATAATATTGATTCCACATGCCAGGCTACATATGAGGAAGTTGCAATGGTACCTAAGGAATTTATGGTCTCAGCACAAGCACAGCCTAGAAACCCAAATTCCAATAATTCCATGCCTGAAGCAAGAATTCCAATGGTGGGCTCAGGCCTGTCAATTGAACAAGGGACTGCCCTTCCACAGCCCTCAACCAAGCCAGACTATCACCACGGATGCCTCAGACCTCGGTTGGGGGGCACACATGCTGGGACAAGTGCATACAAGGCCTATGGACTCGAGACCAGCTGAACCTACACATAAATCAAAAGGAGATGCTGGCAGTAAAACTGGCAATTCAGGCATTCAGACCGTTTCTTCGACAGGGTCAATTGCTGATAAGGACAGACAACACCACAGTTATGTGGTACATCAACAAACAGGGAGGCACACATTCATACCCTCTATGCCGGATGGCAATGGACCTCTGGAATGTGGCTCTGGGCTTCAACATTCAGCTACAGGCAATATTTGTACCAGGAAAAGAAAATATACTAGCAGACATCCTAAGCAGAACTACCACGGATGCCCACGAATGGATGCTGCATCCAGACATCTTCAAATCCATTACAAGGAAATGGGGACTACCAGAAATAGACTTATTCGCATCCCCACACAACCACCAATTGAAAAAATTCTGCACAAGGACATACCACCCACTTGCTTGGAAGGTGGACTCCTATCTTTCAGTTGGAAAACCTGACAGCATATGCCTTCCCACCTCTTCCTTTGATGCACAAGGTGCTACTGAAGATCAAAGAGGACCGGCCAAGGATCATCCTGATAGCTCCAGACTGGCCGAGGCAGCATTGGTACCCATTACTGAGGAGTATGTCTCGGGAACAAATATGGCCTCTGCCCCCAGTTCCCTTACTGCTAACACAGAACAACTTCAAAACCCTGCATCCAAACCTGAAAACGCTGCAGCTAGCTGCCTGGAACATTGCATAAGACAAAATAACCCAGATTTATCTCAAAGGGTTAAGGACATTATCTTGGAGGCTCGCAGACCCTCAACAAGGAAAACTTATTCAGCAAAATGGAAAATATATCTCATTTGGAGTACAGCAAAAGGAGAAAATGTGTCACTGGCAAACATAGCTAACATCCTGGAATACTTGGCAGAACTTTTCCACAATGGCCTGTCCTATTCCTCCATTAAGATTCATGCATCAGCTATTTCAGCAGAATACAACATGGATCCTCCAGTCTTCTCACATCCTCTGCTCAGGCAGTTTCTGAGAGGAATTAAAAATGTAAAACCATCAAGGAAGCCACCATTGCCCGCTTGGGACTTGAACTTCGTGCTAGAAAAGTTGACACTCCCTCCTTATGAGCCAGCAGCAACAGCAGAATTACAGTACTTATCATAGAAAACTGCTTTCCTGCTTGCAATCACTTCAGCAAGAAGGGTTTCTGAATTACAGGCATTAATGGAAGTACAGCCCTTCCTTATCTTCCATCAAGATAGAGTGTCCATGAGAACTAATCCTACTTTTATGCCAAAGGTGGTCTCCAGAGTATCTTTAAACCAAGCTATCCACCTGCCTCCATTCTTCCCCAACCCACAGAACAGGGGAGAAAGGCTATTACATACCTTGGATGTACATAGACAATTGCGCTACTATCTGGACAGAACCAAGAGAAATAGAAAAAACTGACCAGTTACTGGTAGCATATGCAACAGGAATGGAAGGAAAAGCAATTTCAAAACAGACAATCTCTAAGTGGATAGGAAATTGCATTAGATTTTGCTACTCTTACCATGGGAAGACAACTCCAGAAAACATCAGACCTCATTCCACAAGGGCTGCAGCCACTACTACAGCTTTTTTACGAGGAGTGGCTACCAAAGACATTCTAGAGGCTGCTACTTGGAGCTCCGTGCATACATTTGCCAAGCATTATAATCTACCCTTATATTCCAGATCCCGAGCAGGTTTTGCCACTGCTGTTTTGCAAGGGATCTTAACTACACCATAATCTTATTATTACCTCCTCCCCCAGTTTGGCTATGGTATTCTACCCATTTGTAAGGACTGCAGATGCATCCTTGAAGGACATAGTACAGTTTTGTACCTACCATAAATGTAGATGTCCGAGAGGTATGCATCTGCAGTCAGGATTACCCTCCCTCCTTTCCCCTCTGTGGTACTCCTAGGGTATTTGCCCATCTTCTATCTAGCTGGGGGAATCTATATACATGTTTATTTTAATTGCTCTCTGTTATTTGGACTTTTTACATTTATCCCAAATTTAGCCTTCCTAGAGGGCCTGCTGGGGCTGGGCAACACTGAGGAAGGAAAAAAGCATCGGCTGATACCCACCCGACAGGACAACCCATTTGTAAGGACTGCAGATGCATACCTCCTCGGACTACATTTATACAATCATGCTTCCTGTGTCTACTGTCTTGGCCCTCTACTCATGGAGAACACGCCCCTTCCAAATTAATTGCAGTTTCTTCCAGTTGGTGTCGAAACTAGAAAGGCCTCCTTATCTCCCAACGGTCCTCCTCCGAGACCCATCCAGATCTCGGAGCCGGAAGATGACCCCTGATGATAGTGGAGCCCTTGGTGCTGAAACCGCATTTTGCACGATCAACACCTTGACTTGACTTTCCTTTGGAACCGTTAGGGGGAGTCAAGCCGGCGGTCTTGCTCTTCGGGGGGACCGAGTCGAGACTCGACCTCGTGGTGTGCCGATCTCTAGGGGCCTCTGCACAGACTGGTTTGGCTCCGCCCCCCCCTGGGTTGGAGCCACACACCTGGTTCTTCTGGGATCCCATGTCTTTCGAAACTGGGGAGCCCTTAGCCTTGGGGTTCGGGCCTTTTGACCTTGGAAGGTATCTATCTGCTCAGACAACCACATCATCAGGGGAATCGTCTCCTTCCCCAAAAGGGCCACTTTCTGTTTCTGCTCCCATGATTCATCCCAAGCGTCAAGCCCAATTGCCTCAGCCACCCACAGAGGGTTCCCCCTGTTCCTTGGAGGCCTCACCAGAAGCCCCCTCTGATGAGGGCCCAAGGAAACTGTTGTGCAAGAGGAGACACACAGATTCCCCACAGGAATCTCTAACGTCTGACACCGACTTGGATGAGGCAGAGGGCCCCCCCCAAATCACCCTCGGAGGATGTGTCATTTGCAGACATCCTGGAGATCTTGAAACAGAGGGGTGATTGGCAGTCCCTAGCCCCCTCGGAGGACGAGTCGGTGCTGCTGAAGGCTTTTGGGGCTCAACCTTCTACCTCCTGGGTGACCCCGCCCTTCGATGAATTAATGGATTTGATTGCTCGAAGGGCGTGGGAGACGCCTGACAGTGGAACCAATACCTAGGAAACCAAGCAAGTTTATCACTGCCCCCCAAGATAAATCTTATCTCACCAAGGGAGTCCCTGTCAACGCTATGGTGGTGGCGGCAGCCACGAAAAAGGAGATGTCTGAGTCTTCCTCATCTGTTCATTCTCCTAATAAGGATTCTAGGACTATGGACAGATATAGGAAGTGCATTTTTAGTTCAGCGACTTTTTCCATGCGTTCGCTAAACTACCTGACCCATTTCACACGTTTGCAGAGGGATCTCATCAAGGAGCTGACAGATACCCTCCAGGGTAACACAGATGCTGCTGTTTCAAATAAGGTAACAGCACAACTTAACACCCTCACATCCATAGTAAACTCATCCATGAGGCTCATCTCGTATGCAGCCGAGGGATCGAGTAGAGCTGCAGCTTCAGCGATTGCTCTTCGAAGACCATCATGGATGCGGCTGTGCTCCTTTGCGGAAGCCTTCAAGTCTTCCTTTGCCAATGCCCCTTTTGATGGTGCCACACTTTTCGGGCCCAAGGTTAAGGAGACTCTCACTCGGTGCGAGCAAGAGGGAAAGACCCTGTCTGCTGTCGGGGTCCATTTTTCCACTCCTACTAGACCGTACCCCAAAGGGCAACGAGGAGGAAAAATGTGGTTCCGTAAGAATCTGGGATCTTTCCAGACCACACAGAGTGATACCCCCTCCAGAGGCAGAGGAGGGGGTAGAAATGGAAGACGCCGCCCCGGTGGCAGAGGGGGTCCGCATAACCAAGCCAACAGGGATTCCGTCCCTGGGAAGCCTTTCCAGCACTCCTGAACGGAGGCCCGGCTGTCCTGCTCTGGAGGCAGTCGGGGGTCGCTTAGCTTTATACCCACTGGCCTGGCTAAACATTACTTCAGATTCTTGGGTAAAAAGCATTATAACCAGAGGATACAAAATCCCCCTCATTTCAACACCACCTCTACAAAGAAAACTTCCAGACGTGCCACCCCGTCTGCGAAAACTAGCAGCTGTAGAAATTTCAAAGCTGCTCGAAAACAGTGTCATCCAACCAGTCCCGGCAGACCAAAGAGGATTCGGAACTTACTCGAGGTTCTTTTTAGTTCCAAAAAAGACAGGGGACTGGAGACCGATCTTAGATCTCAGCCATCTCAACAACTTCGTGAAGAAGGAAAAGTTCCGGATGGTCACGCTTCAATCGATCCTTCCATTCTTACAGAAGGACGATTGGATGTGCTCTATAGATCTCAGACGCGTACTACCACATCAAAATGGCCAGACCGTCCAGAGATCACCTGCGCTTCCGGCTGGGGGCCAGTCACTTTCAGTTTCAAGCTCTGCCCTTTGGACTCACCTCAGCCCCGAGGGTATTCACTAAATGCATGGCAGTAGTTGCGGCTCACTTGAGACGACAAGGATTCCGAGTGTTTCCCTATCTGGACGACTGGCTCCTCACCGCCACCACCAAGTGTCGACTATTGCAAGCCAGAGACTATGCAGTCGGCCTTTGTTCCCACTTAGGGATATCCATAAACTTCGAAAAGTTTTGCTTATCGCCCTCACAGTGTATTTTCTTCATCGGAGCAAATCTAAATACACGATCGACACTACTAAAACTCCCCCCAGTAAGAGCTTCAACACTCAAACAGCAGGTCCTACTTCTTCTAGTCAACAAGAAAGCCCCGGCCAAACTGGTGTTAAAAGTGTTGGGACTGATGGCAGCCGCATTAATTGCAGTCCCTATGGGAAGGTTACACATGAGGATTCTTCAATGGCTGCTCTTTGCGCAGTGGTTGTTCCAACACCTACCCCTAACACACGAGATCAGGATAACAGAATCTTGCAGACGGGACCTGTCATGGTGGGTGCGTGACCAGAACCTCACTGTGGGTCGTCCATTCGTTCTACCCATTCCAACAGCCACAGTAACCACGGATGCTACCCTGATAGGGTGGGGGGGCCTTTTTCAGGGAAGAACAGTCCAAGGAGAATGGTCCAGCACGGACTACACTCTACATATAAATGTTCTGGAGTTGAGGGCGGTGTTTCTAGCGTTGCAACACTTCCAAGCCCTCTTACCTCTAGGGACAGTAGCAGTTCAGACAGACAACATGTCTGTCGTCTGGTACATAAACAAGCAAGGGGGAACCAGGTCTTGCCCGTTATGCAGAGAGGCCATGAGAATTTGGCAATGGGCAGAGTCCACGGGTCGCTTTCTGATAGCAACGCACATCGCGGGGTCATCCAACGTCATTGCGGACAGGTTGAGCAGAGCCATCCTGTTACCTCACGAGTGGTCCCTGAATTCACAGACGGCGGAAAAGATCTTCCGCAAATGGGGCCAGCCTTGCTGCGATCTGTTTGCTTCCCCATTGAATGCAAACTGCAGAAGCTACTTTGCCCTTCTACCTCCTCCGGGGGATGTCCCCAGGGATGCACTGATACACGATTGGCCCCCGGGTCTCCTACATGCATTCCCACCGACTCCATTGATTCCCAGATTTCTACAGAAAGCCAGGAGCCCGGAAAGGACTATAATACTCATAGCTCCATTCTGGCCTCGTCAAATATGGTTTCCCTTTCTTCGAGCTCATCAAATGGAGGAACCGTCGATTCTAGACCCAGTGCCAGACCTGCTGACACACTCGTCGGGAGTTCCTCACCTGTCTCTACAGTCCCTTAAACTAGCAGCTTGGCTGCTCCGCTTCCCTGCTTAGCCAGGTCTCATCTACTCCTTCCGTCAGTTCAACACATCCTGGTTGCTTCTCATAAAGCTTCTACTACTAAGCTCTATACGAGTAAGTGGAAACGCTTTGTATATTGGGCATCTAGTCAAAACTTAGATCCCTTGGTAGCTCCTTTACATAAAATTTTAGAATTCTTATCCATCCTTTTTCACGAAGGAGCTTCTACTTCCACTCTAAGAGTACAGTTGGCGGCCATATCAAACTTCCATATTAGTGAGGGAGTTTCTTCCATTATGTCTCACAGGCTTTGTAAAGCCTTTTTTGAAAGGAACCTTCCATCTTAGACCGCCTGTCAGAAAACCTTTCTTTCCATGGAGCCTGAATTTGCTGCTCTCGCAACTCATGTTGCCACCTTTTGAACCTGCTTCGTCATGCCTCCTAAAGTTCTTGTCGTGGAAGATGCTGTTTCTCGTTGCCGTGACCTCAGCTCGTAGAGTCTCAGAGCTGCAGGCATTATCGGTCAGACCACCTTACGTGATATTCCACCCAGACAGGGTTTCTTTGCGTACAAATCCATCTTTCCTTCCAAAAGTATGTTCAGTTACGAATATTAACCAGTCTATAGAACTCCCTACCTTTTTCAAAAACCATACTAACAAACTGGAGTATATGTTGCACAAATTGGATGTTCACAGGCAGCTAAGAATTTATTTAGACAGGACCAAAGCTTTCAGAAAAATGGATCAACTCTTCGTCGCTTTTGCAGACAATAAAAAGGGCATGGAAATTACTAAACGTACACTATCTAAATGGCTTGCTTACTGTATAACATTTGTATACTCTAAATCAAACCAACCCTTACCAAACAAACCTAAGGTCCATTCTACCAGATCCGTTTCCACCTCCTTAGCTCATGCCGCTCGCTTGCCTTTGGACACTATTTGTGCAGCAGCCACGTGGTCTAAACCACATACTTTCATCACTCATTATAGAGTGGACAAGGTCTCCAAGGATAGGACATCATTTGGTTCCACTGTGCTTAGGAACGTTCTTCCATGAGTCACTTGGGATCACGGAGCTAGGGACGCTACCCGTGTGTAAGAACAAACGGCGATATTGAACACTCTTAGAAGTGTCCTTACCATAATGTTCCATGTAGAGTGTTCATCTCGCCTTTGTTCTTACATCCCCCCCCCCCCCCCCATGTGTTTGGAAGAACTGGTAGGATTAGAGTCTGATCGACGTGTCTTGACCCTTTCTGGGGTATATGGTCCCATGTGTCATGGGATATATGCTTAGACCATTAGTTATTGCTTTGGTGAGAGAGTGTCTCTGAATGCCTGAAGAGAGTGTATGATTCTAGCACCGCAGGTGTTGGATCCTTTCGTCTGGTTTGCTTGCAAACTAGATCTGAGTAATGGCAGAGAGGATTGTGGGATATGGGCTGGTCTCAAGCTTCTCTGAGATTCAGAGCTTTGCAATTCGACCGACTCGGAGCCGAGGATCGGCTCCGAACCTGTGTGTAAGAACAAAGGCGAGATGAACACTCTACATGGAACGTTATGGTAAGGACATAACTTCTTTTTTTCCCTAATCCTCAGAATAAAGGGGAAAGGATCATGCACTCCTTGGACGTGCACAGACAGCTCAGGTTCTACCTTGACGGGACTAAATCTTTCAGAAAATCTGACCAGCTGCTAGTCAGCTTTGCTACAGGGGCAGAAGGCAAGGCCATCTCAAAGCAAACCATTTCCAAATGGATAGCACACTGCATCCATTTCTGCTACAAACACCATGGAAAACCTACCCCACAGGAGATCAAAACTCATTCCACTAGGGCTACCTCAACCTCCTCAGCATTTCTCAGGGCAGTCCCTACCAGGGACATCCTGGAAGCTGCAACCTGGAGTTCTGTACATACCTTCGCCAAGCATTACCACTTGCCTATCTTTTCTAAATCCAGAGCTGGATTTGCCACAGCAGTCTTAACAAGGCCTGCTAGCCAGCCTTAACACTTCTTGACTGCTTCCACCCTTCCTCAGCTTTGGGAATGAACCCAGGTTTGATGACTGCAACAGTGAAATACAAAGAACATAGTACAGTTGTGTGCACTTACCATAAATATAGATGTTAGAGTCCTAGTTACCCTCCAGCCCCCTGACTTTTCTATACTTTCTACCTATCCTATTTTTGGCCATATCTTATGGCAATGGTATTTACTTTTTACTGGAGGTTTTCCACGCCATGTAATTGCTCCCTATTTTGGGGGCTTCTGACATCTGGGGCAAGAAAAACTGATGTAATGGCGTCAGCTGCATGTTTTTATACCCCTGATGACCTGACGTCATGGAAGAGGCAACAGCATCCGACGCAGAAATCCCAAGACTCTGTTATTCGGGGCCGACTGGTACCTGCAGGCAGATAACCAAAGTGTGATGACTGCAACAGTGAATACATTCGAACATCTACATTTATGGTAAGTGTACACAACTGTACTTTCCCATGATGTCCATCCATCAGTATATGCTTGAGACTCTGTCCTGATGGATGATGTGATTTGATTTTTTTTTCACCACCTACATACAAATGTGGTAGATTGGATTAGCAGGTCCAGTCTTATCAACATACCCCCCCCCCCCCCCAACTCATGGTAAGCATGGCTTGGATGATTGTATTTCTTTTCTGTATGCCCTACTTTTAAGTAGCACTTCTTAGATCTGGACAGGAAAGTTTAACTATAAACTGAGATTGATAGCTGTGGTAAAACATGTACAATGTCTCTGCTTTGATAGCATAGAGCTACAAACAGACTAACCAGACTCTGAAGTTGTTATAAAGGCATCTAATAAATAAATGAAAATAAGCAGCATCCTTTGAATGAACCCTCTTCAGACAGCTTGAACAGTCCCCCAGATGGAGGACCAAACCTACAATCAGATTTTAAAAACTAGCAGTTTTTTACTAGAGGTTTTGATGGCCATTAAAAATGCATCATCCTCAAACCAACCCTACGATTTGAACCAGGGTCAGTAAGAAGTCAAGCTGGACTGCAACACAAAGTTGATCCAAGACATAGTCCAGCCAAATCTAACAGCTGCAGAAATGGCAACAGACCCTCTGAGAAATGGCGGGAGACATCTACAGTAGTAGGTGCAACTCTAGATCCAAATAGTTCACAAAGATAAAAACAAGAATGATTCAATACAAGTACATTGTAGTATTGTTAGTGTAAATGCTGAACTCTTCTGCAGTAGTTTGACAAGTGCAATCCTGCAGACACAAATGTTCACAAAATGGAAGTACTGTAGTTAACAATTGACAGATCTACTAAGGAAAAATCCCAACACAAAGTTCACAGTATCACATACATCCAAAAAAGATATTTAATTGCCTTAGCAAACACATTCACAGCAACTAAGCCAAACTGTACAGCTAAGGAAAGTGAAGTAAATGAAAAGGACATATGTGAACATAAAACCATATACAGCACATTCTGGCAGCCATCCATCACTAGTTCAACTCAAAACAAAAAGAAAAATCTTTATTCTTACAAAAAAAAGTTTGTATAAAGTTATTGGAAGAGCTTGTTGAATAAAACACATATGAGTCTGGATCCAATCCATCGGATCAGACTGCTTTTAGCAAGCTTGTGGCAACCAAAAAGCTCTTGAATACCTCCCCTTACCCACAATTCAACTATCCCTATTACCTTGGATCTTGTTTGCTGATTTGTGAAGACGTGGTCCAATCAATAAGCTCTTGGTGTCAGCTTGTATATTTCCAAATATTTTCCTCTAATTTCTATTTTATCGTTTTTTACTGTAATTTGCGCCTCTGTTTTTCTTGTAGTATAGAACCCTTTTTCTTAAAAATAACTACATTTTTATTAAGGTTACTTTTCTCCCCTTTCCCACCAGTAGCCGTTTTTTTATAGGTTATTCCCCCTTTCCCCTTTACTGTTGAGGGTAACTATCCCCCATCTGTCCCAAAAAAAAAAAAAAAAAAACTTTCTGCTGTTCTTTTCTTTGTGGATGTGAGCATTTGTTTTGAGACTTCTGTCTGCCTTCCTCTTTCCACTATGGCGGAGAAACAAGAGAAACTGTCGGGTTTCAAAAAAATGTTCTAAGTGCAGGCATAAAATCCCAGTCAGCGACTTGCACTCTTGTGTATACTGACTTGGGCCCCTTCACTTACAAGAGGCTCTCAGTCATAGAGCTTTAGTTGAGCGCAAGAATAAGCTCATTCTAAGGGGTATGTTGCCTTCAGCTTTCGGAGAGGCTGTTTCTGGAGGTAAATATTTTATGTTACTGCTCAATAGCTGTGTTTGGCTTCTCCTACATAACTACAATCAACTGCATTTCTATGAGTTAAGTACAAACTTGCAGTGTTAAAGCTTGTACTGCATTTCATTTTTCTGTCTGTTTAATTGTTTCATAGAATACTGCAGTTTCTCTCTGTCTCTGGTGGCTTTGGAATTGCCCGGCCCTCCTGTAAATTTGTGTTTGAACAGTCCTCATGGGTCTATCTCATTTGCTCACTCAACCGAGTACAGTGAGGTCATATTTTAACTTCAGACACTCCTACCAGTCCCTTCTGTTTAGTTTTATCCCAGGTCTATTCCAGTCTAGTGTCACTAGCTCACTCTACCTAATACGGAGAGAACATTTGTGAAGGGCAAACCACTTAGGTCCTTAATTTTGAATTATCTTCTGTTTCTCCTTTCTCCCTTTCTACTTTCCAAAAAAAAATTCTAAGCTGGTTTCCTACCTTTCCTGTAACTAGTCTAGTCCAGATACAGATTTGCTGTAACCAGGACTGTGTGTAAGCTTCTGAGCCCCCAAAGCCTTTCTGTGTTTGAGGGAAGCCTTCTATCTTATCAGTGGGAGTGGTAAGTACTAGGTAGCCTATTTACCACAAGAGTGGTTTCTGGCACAGAAATTGTAGTTTATTGGCCGTTTTGCAGTTTCTCCATCTCTTTCAACTTTCTGGTTTAAAAGTCCATGTTTATGCTTGTTTCCTACCTTTCCTGTAACTAGTCTAGTCTAGATACAGATGTGCTGTATCCAGGACTGGTTGTAAACTTCTGAGCTCCCCCAAGCCTTTGTGTTGGAGGGAAGCATTCTAGCTTATCAGTGGGAGTGGTAAGCAACTAGGTAGCCCGTCTACCACAAGATCCATGTACAGATTCTTAGTTTTAGCACTTGAATTTGCTTATTCGTGCTCAGCACTTGTTCAGAACTTGTTGTTGGCACTAAATAAGCTACAAATTACTACAGCACTCTACCTTCCTCTTTATCTAGAGGAAAACAGTTTTTGTACTTGCGTTCCTCACTTGCTTAGAGAAAAACAGCTCTTATACTCCCTTTACTCATTTGTCTAGAGGAAAGTAGTTTATTATTCAGGCATGTCCAAGGGTCAGCTCCCAGTGTTCTCTCCTGTCTGTCTGATGAATCTGGGCATCCTGGGGCAATGTAGCAATTGCCTCATGTACACAGACAACCCTCTCCTCCTACCACCCGACACCACAACCTGAGAGAGATGCACTTATCTAGCCAAACTGGACGTAACGTTCTCTCCAACCAAGACTGAACTTGACAGTTGAGAAGGTAAACACTTGCACCACACTCATCATATAGTCCCACTAAACCTACACCACTAAAATCCACACACAGAAACACAAACACATTTGCGGAGGCTCTCAATAATAATCTGCTCAAGCAACAGAGATGTCCAAAGCAGAAATGCAAGCAACCTCCACCCCCCCCCAACACAACCCAAATGACACATAGCCCACAGACCGTGTGCCACTCAACCACAGCCCATAAGGCAAAACAACGTACTCCACACACTAGTCATAGGTGACTATATAGTCACGCACACTGATGTCCCATTCACCAGGCTAACAAGGAGAAGGTTACTGTCAGCTGCCTGTCTGGTGCCAGGATCCACCACATAACCCACACACTCAGGTCACTCCACAACAAGTACAGATATGACTCTGTGGGTGTGAATGACCTGAGATGTACCTGCCTGGACTACATGAAAAGAGACATGGAAGAGCTCTCCGATCTTGTAGCCCAGGCAGGTATGACTCTAGCCCTGAGTAGCATCCTGCCTTCGCCCAGAGTGATTCTGCAGTACAAAGACAAAATTATTGACTTCAACAATTGGCTAAGCTTCTGGTGTCATTTTAAGAGGATCCAGTATCTGTCTGCCTGGGATGACATGGTCGACAGACCACGATGCTTTGCCAGAGATGGCCTGCACCTGTCACCCCTGGGATTCTGGATACTGGCTAAGGCTCTTGCTGCACCTATAGTGCCTTTTTTAGGCAAGGTTCAAATGACAAATTCACCACCATAACAGGAACAGGCAAGCAAAAACTGAGGATAATGCTACTCCAATGTTAGAAGTCTAAATCTCAAAATGCACTCCCTCGTGGCACTCCTTAAAATAGAGAACATTGATATCTGTGCAGTGACTGAGACCTGGTTCAAGGCGCCAGAGAGCACCCCTGCATTACCAGGCTATAACTCGTACCACACTTTTCGGCCACCTAACCTGGACCGGAACACCAAAGGCGGAGGTGTGTTCATATTCATTAAGGATATCCACACCTCCAAGCTAGTTGCTCAGCATAATGCATCTGAGGTTATCCAAGTGCAACTAACTCTGGGCAAGACTGCAGTCCAAATTGTAGCCTTTGCAGATCTGCCACCATGCCCCAGGATTTCCACTCCTCTTTTCTTGGTATACTGGAAAATGTTACGGTTCAACCAAACACTCTAATAATGAGAGATTTCAACTACCCCACCATTAACTGGGAAAACTACTCGTACTAGCTCCTTTGCTCAACGCTTTCTGGAATTCATAAATTCCAATGCCCTGGATCAGCTTATCCACACCCCTACCAGAGGCAACAATATCCTGGACCTAGTCATTACCAACATGAGTGACTGGTGTTCCACACCTGAAGTAAACTCCTCGTTGGTCAGATCTGACCATAAGCTTAATCACCCTAGATATCCACATCCTGACCCCACCCCCCATTAAGGAAATCACGGTAAAAATTTCTCCAAAGCCAGTGTCATGCTTCTTAAGACAGAAGTGGTGAACTTCATGACACCCATGCAGATGGACAATACAGTTGCGACTGCTGAATCCTACACATATGCGCTGTATAAGCACTTACATGAGTGCATGGATCGTGCTATCCCAAACAGAACCAAGACACTGTTGTCCAAAAAAAGGAAGCCAATTTGGTGGTCCTTTGCCATAAACTCTACAACAGAAGGAAGAAACTGTTGCAAAAAAGAGTAAAATCCCATGAGTGGAGGAGTTCCTTGGTCAGCCTCCGTAAGAAGCTGAGATCCCATATCCTCCAAAGCTAGCTACGAAAACAAAATCACCACTGATTCTAGGGACAACCACAAAGCATTCTATAGCTATGTCAAGAATCTCAGTGGCAACACCCAGATCTGCTCTGAGTTACAGCACAACGGCATGAAAATTACAAAACCAGCTGATATTGCCAACATCTTGGCAGATGGGTTCAGTGCTAACTTTACCCCCCTCTCACCCCCTAAAGGGCCCATAACTATACAGGAAGAATGCAGAGTCCCTGTAATCACAACTACTTAGGTAAAAGCTGCACTCTGAAGCCAAAAACACAGCATCCATGGGACCGGACAACATCCCAGGCTGTGTTTTACACGAACTTCAGAACGAACTGGCTCCCCACCTAAGCACCAATGTTCAGTCATAGTCTCACATCAGGCTTTGTGCCCACTGAATGGCGCACAGCAACAGTTATCCCACTCCTCAAAGGGGGAGCCACCATTGATCCCGGGAACCATCACCCTATTAGCTTGACGAGCCTGGTCTGTAAGGCCATGGAACGTATTATCATGAAACCCCTAAACAAAGACATCTGTAACCTCCAAACTCTGGACCCCACCCAGTTTGGGCTTGTAAAAGGCAGATCATGCCTCCTGAACCTGATCGACTTCTTTGAGGCAGTTACCAAAGCTGTAGACGTGGGTAAGGTGGTTCACACAGCCTATCTTGACCTCGCCAGGGCTTTTGACACCATCTCCCATTCTGGAATTATAGCTAAGCTCACTAAACTAGGTATAAATCCCTACGTCACAAGATGGGCTGCCAGTTGGCTCACTGACAGAACCCAGACTGTAAAAGTTGCAGACTCCAAATCTGACTTAAAACCACTGACAAGTGGAGTACCACAGGGTTCAGTCCTGGGACCTCTCCTGTTTGGTATCTTATTCTCTGAAGTACAGGCTACACAGAAGGCCTTTGCCTAACAAAGTTCGCAGATGACTGCAAACTAGGAGCCGTAGTTGAGTCCCCAAATGATGTGGACATACTACAGAAGGGCCTCACTAAGACAGATGCCTGGTGTCAGAGCCATTGCCTCAGGCTCAATGCCAAAAAGTGCATTGTCATCCACTTTGGTAAAAACTTTGTACCGATGAACTACCACATAGGTGGCAGTCTACTTAATGCCGAATGTGTGATGAGACCTGGGGACCCAGGTGGACAGTAGTCTCTCCTTTGATAATCACATTGCCACAGTAGTCAGGAAATCCTTCTACGTGGCACACCCTATCACAAAAGGGTTCTCATCTAGGAAAAAAGAGGTCATTCTTGCCCTCTACTCGACATTCATTAGACCCATTATACAATACAATGCCCCTTTTGGAATGCACCTCACAAGACATCTGCAGCAGCTGGAAAGGACACAGAAGTACCTCACAAAGAGGATTACTGGCCTCAAACAGATGCCCTACACTGACCGTCTCAAAACTACTCAAGCTTTACTCCGTAGCATATTGCCTGCTCCAAGGTTCTCTCTGCCTAACATATAAAGCTATGTCAGACCCAGAGCTGTTGGACATGCTACTCCTAAAGAAATCCCAATCCCTCCGAGCTACACGCTCTAGGGACCTAAGCCTTGTCACCACAATAAACAGGACATGCTGGAGGGATAGATTCCTGTCCCAGAGGCTTTCCATATTCTGGAACAAGCTACCCATCTATGTCAAGCAAAGATCCTCATTAGCACTCTTCAAGAAAAATCTTTAAGTGGATGGGAAATAGGAAATATACCCCGGGGATCACTTCTGTGGCTCTGCTCGACAGGGGCACAGGAAAATAACTTTCTTGGGTGGCGTAAACCAGTGAACCTTGTTGACTAGGCTTACTTAGGCCCTTGGGCCGATAGCCTAGTACCTACCTATGAATCTATAAGAGAAGTCATGGGTGGCCTCTAAAATGAAATTAGCTCATTCAAGCCCAGCTTTTTCTTTTTCCTCTAGGTCCTTAGACAGATTTAAGAGGAGACCATCTTCAGTGCCAACAGATGTCTCAGAGCTGAAATCTTCAAGTTCTGATGAGTCTGTGATCCAGTCGGATACCTTGCCTCCAACCTCTCCTTTGTTGGATCAGACGACTTCAGCTCCAAGCCTATCTGGTAAGGATATATCCAGTCCTTTTAAGCTGATTTTAACATTACCAAGGACTCTTTCCAGCCTATGACCTGGTGCCATCGAGGGTACAGTCTCCCTTTCTTTCAAGACCTAGATCCCCTTCTCCCTCGTCATCCTGTTCAACCAGGTGCCTAACCTGAAGATGATATGAAACAGATGGTGCAGAAGATGTTGTGGGTGCAAGGTATCACTAAGTCTCCCTCGACCCTTAAGGTTTCAGGCCAGTCTAAACCATCCACTCCCCCCTACCTCCTCCGACTTCAGGGCAAGCTTCGGAGCTACCAGATCCAATTAGCCCAGTGCCTTTTACTTCTAATCCGAAGATGTCCCTTTCTTCGGATTAGACTTTCGCTCAGAGCTCATCGGCTTTTTTGGAGCCGGAGAGTTTTCAGAGCTGTTAACCACCCTTGCCCACCTAGTTTGCGCTTGACTCCAGGTCTTCAGTGCAGTCAGTGTACCTCGGGGCTTCCTCAGTCTGCTCTGCCTTCAACTCCAGGTGATCTGTCTTCTGGATTGGAGGGGACCCTGTCCCAGAAACAGGGTTTGTTGGAACAGGAGTCCTCGTCCATTCAGGAGTGGTCAGCTTTTGAGGACTTGGAGAAGGCTATAGCTGCCACTGCAACTAAGAAGTCACCTGCCCTGTCCCAACATGATATCTTGCCTGCCTCCTCTTGTCACCAGGTTCCACAGGTACTGTGGGACCACAGGCGCCAGGACACCCATCTGGGTACCACAGACCCTTCCGGATACCTCCCCAGATTACCCCACTAAGGAGGACCATAGGAAGATATTATGCAAGAGGAAGCATTTGGACTCCACTGTGGAGTCCACCACTGAAGACACTGGAGTAGAGGTTGAAGGATCCCCACTGTTACCCCCTGAGGATGTTTCCTTTGGAGAGATTCTGAAGCAAAGAGGTGTCTGCCAGTCCAGCAATCCTTTGCCAGAGGAGTTGGTGTACCTGGCTGCCTTTGGTTCTCACCCATCCACCTCCTGGGTGATTCACCCACCAATGAGCTCATAGGTTTGATCTCATGGTAGGTGTAGGAGACCCTAGATTCCATAGTACCTGTTCCCTGGAGACCAGGTAAAATTCACTGCTCTCTTGGGAAAGACTTTCTGGGCAAAACGGGTTGCAGTAGATGCCATGGTCGGTGGCAGCAGTGACCAAGAGGGAACTCTCCAAGGAGAGTTCAACTATCCATCCTCCTAATAAGGATTCCAGGACGATGTATAGATGTGGCAAGTGTCTTTTTGTCAGTGGCCTTTGCCTTGCAGTCACTGAATTACCTTTCTGATTTTACCAGCTTGCAAAGGAATCTGATCAAGGAGCTTTCCAATGCTTCTGAAGGAGCAGTAGCTGAGGGAGCTAAAGTGAAAGTAGCTTCCCAGTTAGCCACCTTACATTTGGTAGCCAACTTGTCCATGAGGCTCATAGCACATGCAGCCGAAGGAACGAGCATAGTGGTGGGTTCTGACCTCTCCATGAGGCATGCCTGGTTGTACCTTTGCGATTTTGTGAAGCCTTTTAAGTCTTTGTTCTTCAACGTCCCGTTTGACGGCTTGTCCCTTTTTGGTCCTAAAGTTTAAGGATAAGCTATCTAGGTGAGAGAAGGTAAGACCCTATCTGCTGTGGGTACACATTTTTGGGCTCCTCCGAGATCTCATCTCAAGTGTCAGAGAGGCAGCGGAAGGATGTGGTTCAAAAAGTCTCGAGGGTCCTACCGAGACACACACATGGTGAGTTTTCCCCTAGAGGCAGAGAGGGTAAACAATAATGGAAGACGTCGCCCTGGAGGCAGAAGAGGTCTGCAAAACCAAGGTTCCTGGGAATCTTGCTTCGGGAAGCCTTTCCAGTGCTCCTGAAAGAAGGCCTAATTGTCCACTTCTGGAGGCAATCAGGGGTCAACTACCCCTGCACTGGAGAGCCTGGCAAAAGATAACTTATCCAGGGGTTACCAAATTCCCTTTTCACAACAATCCCCTCCAGTCAAAAGAAATCCCAAATGTTCCACCCAGTCAAAAGGGATCAAGCAGTTGCTTAAATTCAGAAACTGCTAGAAAGAGTCAGAGGTCCCCTGAGACCAGAGAGGGTTCGCAACTTACTCGGGGTTCTTTTTGGCTGCAAAGAAAATGGGACTAGAGACCAATCCCGGATCTCAGCATATTAAACCAGTCAGTTCAACGTTGCAACTTCTGAATGGTCATTGTGCAGCCAGTATTTCTGTTTCTGGAACAGGAAAATTGGATGTTCTCTGTAGAGCTTCAAGATGGGAACTACCACATAAAAATGGATAGATGCTCCAGAAGAGACCTACGCTTCCGACTGGGAGCCAGTCATTACCAGTTAAGAGCACTGCCATTTGGTCTCGCTATCAAACCCTAGTGTGTTCATCAAATACATGGCAGTGGTTGCAGCTCACCTGAGATGAGGATTCTGGGTGTTTCCTTATTTAGATGACTGTCTCATATCTTCCCTGACCAGGCATTTACTTGTTCACGCAAGAGAGGCTGTTCTTCAGCTTCATTTAGAACTGGGCATAACCATAAATCACCAAAAATCTCATCTGGAACCCGCTCAAACATTAGTATTCATAGGAGTGCTGTTGGATACCAAGCATATGATTGCCAAACTTCCTCCTTTGAAGATCTTAACAATCAGAAGACAAACTTCAAGGTTAATCAGAAAAAAGATGGTGGTATTGGTGTTCTACAAACCTTAGGATCTGTGGCCGCAGCAATTTTTAGTCCCTCTAGAGAGGTTTTATATGCGAATTCTCGAGTGGCTGCTGGCTTCTGAATGGTCAGTACTTCATCAGCCAATGTCTCGTCAGATTCTCATAACAAACATACGCAAAAAGAATCTCTCATGGTGGATTCACTCAGAACAGGTGACCCAAGTTTAACAGTTTTCTGTCAACCACAGGCTACAGTAACCAAGGATGCTTCTCAGATGGGGTGGGTAGGAGTTATCTGGGGAAGACTGTCCAAGGTACCTCTTTACACATGAGGCCAAGCTCCACATAAACGTCATGAAGATGAGGGTGAAGCTTCTAGTGTTGCAGGCATTTCAGACTTCTTCCGCTTGGAACTGTAGCGATTGAATCCGGCAACATGTCATTAGTATGGTATGTAAACAAGGAGGGACCAGATCCTACTCTTCTCTGTTGAGAAGCACTCAGTGTTGCAATGGGCGATCTCATCCAACTGCTTTCTGATAGCAGTGCACATTCCAGGAAAGTGCAGTGTAATAGCAGGCAAGTTGAGCAAAACTTTGTGCATGCCTCACGAGTGGTCCCTCAACCAGAATGTACCGGAGAACATTTTCCACATGTGGACCAGCCGTGCTACGATTTCTTTGCCTCTCTCCTAAACAACAAATGCAGCAGTTTCTTTGCCCTAATTCCCTCATCGGGGCAGTCCCTGATGGGTGCTTTGATAAATGATTGGTGAAGAATTCCAAAATGCACAAACCACAAACTATGTAAACCAAGGAAAAGTTGAGCTTAAGGAAGCACTCGACCAAAGTAAACGTAGAAATCTATGTTTAATAATGTGTCTTGCCAAAATAAAATGCTATGCAGCACTGACATATAGTGGCATAAACAACGCTCCTGGTCTCGCAATTTCCCCGTCACATTATATGACTGATCCCTCAGCTTCACCCTTGAATCAGTACACACATGCCTACATGCCCCACACTTGCTCATACCAACATTATGGGGACCTGTGGTCTTAGGCTTAGCCTCCAAAGGTCAGATGGTTAGGGCGGCTAGGATGGTTTCAGACAAAGAAGACTTTTTGATAGTGTGAACGTTTAAGTGTCATGTTTGTGAACAGAGGGGGGTACCCTCCTTTGTTTGTATTAGACATCAAGTCTGAAGTTATTAATAAAAGATCTTCTGGCTATTATAAACCAATATTGTATGGGGGTATTGGTACCCACAATGATGGGGTTTTGCCCAACCAAGTTTCCATTAACAATAACAACACCGGTGAACCCTTTGCCACTAGATTTTTATGTGTGTTTAGTTTGGACTATTTTGACATTAAGAAGGTGCTTGAGAAGAACTGGCCACTTATTATTGATGATCCTCTCCTTTTTAGTAAATTTGGTGATAGTCCAAAAATTACATTTAGGAGAGGTCAGAATTTGAAATCATTGTTGGAGGCTAAGCCTAAGACCACGGGTCCCCGTAACGTTGGTATGAGCAAGTGTGGGGCATGTAGGCAGTGTAGGCACGTGTGTACTGATTCGAGGGTGAAGCTGAGGGATCAGTCATATAATGTGACGATGAAATTTAATTGCGAGACCAGGAGCGTTGTTTATGCCGCTATATGTCAGTGCTGCATAGCATTTTATATTGGTAAGACACATTATTAAACATAGATTTCTACGTTTACTTTGGTCGAGTGCTTCCTTAAGCTCAACTTTTCCATGGTTTACATACATGATTGGTGGCCTGGACTGTTGTATGCCTTTCCTCCCATTCTGTTGATTCCCAAATTCCTTCAGAAAGCCAGCAGGTTAAAGAGTACAATAATCCTCATTGCCCCATATTGGCCTTGAAAAGTCTGGTTTCTTATCCTCTGGTCATCTATTCTAAAGAAGCCCTGGATTCTGGAACCCCTTCCAGATGTACTGTCACACCCAACAGGAATGCTTCACCCCAGCCTTCACAACCTCACGCTGACTGCTTGGTTCCTCCAGTTCCGTTGATTGATGGACAACCTATGTTCTTTTCACTGGTCCGTCAAATTCTGATATCCTCCCATAAGTTATCCACCCCAATGCTGTATAGGAGCAAATGGAAAAGGTTTGTGATCTGGGCCCAACAACATATGGATCCTATCACAGTTCCTGTTCACTTCAATCTGGAATTTTTAGCTCATCTTTTCAATAACTGAGCTGCGGCATCTACTGTTAAAGTTCAGTTAGCCTTTCAAATTTTCACATTGGTATAGACTTGTGTTTAATTTCCCACAAACTTTGCATAGCATTCTTAAAAGGGACCATGTTGTTAATCCCCCCCCCATGAGAGTCCTTCTTTTCCATGAGATCTGAATATGGTTCTATGCCTAATTGTTCAACCTCGCATCAAACCTGCAGCATCTTGTGATATTAAGTTCCTTTCATGAAAAACTGTCCCCTTGGTGGCTGTCACATGGAAATTAAGGCTCTGTCCTCCCAGCCTCTTTATTTGTTTTTTTTCATAAAGACAGTCTCTCTTTGCATACTAACCCCTTTCTTGCCTAAAGTTGTTTCCCAAGCAAATATTATTCAGGGTATACATTTGTTGGATGTTCATAGACAGTTGCATTTCTATTTACATGGAACTAAGGAGTTTCAGAAAACAAACCAATTGTTTTTTGCATTTGCAGGCCCTAGGAAAGGCCCACCAGTTTCCAAAGTTACCTTATCAAAATGGCTTTCTAGTTGTATTTCCTTTATTTACTCTTCAGAAGGTGTGAAGCTTGACAAGTCCATTCAGGCTCACTGTACTAGGGCTATGGCCACATTGGCAGCCTATGGGGGGGGGGGGCTCCTTGGATGATACTTGCGCAGCAGCCACTTGTACAGTCATACATACTACTATGTCGCTCCTTACACACCTATGTCACTCCTTACACGTTAAGAGTTGGTCTCCAGGAGAAGGACTTCCTTTGGTGTGATGGTTCTGAGGAATATTCTCCCGTGAGTCCACCTAGGGTAAAGGTAGCTAGGGACTCGGCCCCATATGTGAGGATGAGATGAAAAATTGACAGTATCTGATAAAAAAGTTATCTACTCACCATAACATTCCATCTGTATTGTCTATTTTTCATCTCTCCTCACATCCCCTCCTTACTTCCCCCTTCCCTACGGGTTCCTTGCTTGAACGGGAGATATTCTAACAGTTTAGATTTATCTTGTTATACTCCAGAAGTGGTCTTCTTTAAGATCTTTTAGTGTGTGAAATACTGAAATTTATCTCTTCTCTCTATATGTATGTATAGCAAACAAGATGTGAGATAATGGGAAGAGTTGCTTTGGGGGTATCCAACAGCTTTTTGGTTGCCACAAGCTTGCTAACAGCAGAGTTGGATCAGCTGGATCGGATCTGGACCCATATGCGAGGAGAGATGAAAAAAATCGACAATACAGATGGAACATTATGGTGAGTGGATAACTTTTTTTTAATATTTTGATAACATTCTGTTTTGCATTGACACTAGATCAGTGACTGCTCAGAGGTACAAAAACAACCAGATGTGGAGCTGTTGGTATGAGACTGTATTTCTTTACCATGTATTTTCTTCAACAAACGTTTCCTTTATTTATCAAGTGGAATATGCATATCCGAATGGAGATATACACACAGTGCAGTGTGAGCTATGTCATGTTAAAAAGTCTAATGCATAGCCCACACTTCAGAAAGTTCTTGACTGACTTGAGAGGATTACTAAGCAGTAGTTTGAAAGAAGCACCTGCCTCTCTTTGAGGGTTACCAAGTAAAAGTAGTTCATTTTTGGTAGGACATTTAAGCATGCCTGTGAATCTAGGCAAAGGTGATAATCTGGGAAGTGCCTTCCTCAAGGCACAATTCGAATTTGAGGGTACTTGTAGACTGGATTCATTGGATTGATTAATTGTGTACACTGTGTTTGCATTTTGCAGTGAATAATTTGTGGGACTGACTGACTAGGTTTATGTTACATGTGCACCAGCTTCTGGAATTTGACAAATGCTTTTGGGAAACTGCAAGGATGAAGGACTGGATTAATGGATGATTTGGAAGAATTCCTCTGAAAGCGGAGGGCCAACTCGGTGCTGGATTCCTTCATGGGGAATATGACCTGTGGGATCCAGTAAAACCCAGTCATTGTATAGGTTCAAGGTAAAACCTTGAGAAAAAGAAAGGGACGCAGTTGAATAGGAGTTGCTTAGCTGAATAGAGGAACTAGGATGATGATCTGGAGGGAGGAAATAAAGTACAGTAATGCTTTTAAGTAGTGTAGACAGGGAAAGGAAAAGGCCCTGTTAGGTGCAATTTTGATGGCAGAAGTGGACCTTCTCTTAGTGTAAGCAACTGACTTGCTGAAGAGAAGTCTGCAGGAGGTGAAGATTTATTGATTGGGATGTGCTTTGTTCACAATTGACAGAAGAAACCACAAAATGAAATTGCCATGCCATAAAACAGGGCTTTAAAGCTCTGAAAGTTCATGCAGTGGAAATGGAGAATGGTTATCTAAACATGTTTTTTTCCACTCGTAAAGGAAATTTCTAAGGTTATACTCTGGCCTGTGTGTTCTCCATTTCTCAGCTTTGCTGTGTGGCCTCTTCATGGCATTAGCAGATTACACAACTGTATACCTGAGGTTGTAGCAAAATTGCATTTCTCTGTAGGGTTGCTTCATCCTAGCCCAGGTTTTAAACTGAACCAAAAAGAGCTATAGATAGGCTGAAGTGAAATACATTTCCAAAGTGCCTGGGAAAAGAATGCTGTTTGGGCCCAAGTTTTACATTTTGTTAGTGGTCCAAGTAATTTTATATCAGATAGTATAAAATGCTTTACACACAAACCATTAACTGGCCACATTAAAGCATCATAGTGCAGTTAAGGCTTACACTAATTTATTCCAAACTATCCAGTTTTGTGGATCAGTGCTGGAGTAGAGATGAGGTCACATTATTTCCCTAGTGCTAAGTAAAGTGAATTTCCTAATTTATGAACATTATTTTGAGCCTTCTGGTAGCACCACTGAGTCAGTACTTCAGGGCTATGAGTTTTTTTTAATGTTAATCTGTCTAGGATCATATGCTTTTAGCCACTGGCTTACAGCATATTCCATTTTCACCAGCAGTTGCAGAGGAGTTAAGTGATGAACATAGCCTGTCACATCTGTTACAAATTTGCAGATTCACTGCTGTCTTTACAGTCAGATTAATGAATGCAGGACTCCTGAAACCGAGGTACATGCAGAGTCCTTAACACCTTTTTTTTTCAGAAAATGTTTGCTCCACCTTACACAGCCATTTTGTGCACAAAGTATTACATTTGAAGGACTGTTTCTAGAAATATCTTCTGAGAATATGATTTTTAAAAAGTACATTTGCTGTCTTGCAGGTGGATATGATGGAAACACTTTTCTTGATAGTGTGGAGCAGTATGAACCGGCCACAGATACTTGGGTTGAAGTAACTCAAATGACATCGGGACGGAGTGGTGTTGGAGTTGCTGTTACTATGGAGCCATGTCGAAATGAATTGGAAAACCAGAAGTGTTGTACATGACTTTTGTGAAGAAAGTCTCCTTGTTCTAGTCTGATCATACCACAGAGAAAGATTTGGAAAGCAGGAAAGAGGATCCCCAGAGAACATAAAATAAGAGGCTGAGATGGCTTTGTCTGAAATCTTTATTTATTTAAAAGTGTTAAGTAACTACCACAGTGTCTTTGCTGCTGTGCAGCTTTTCTAACAAAGTTACTGACTCTTCTTGTAGCTCCAGTTCTAACATTGGTAGCAGAAAGCATTTTAAGTAATTTTCCCCCAGGGAGTCATCTTGTGAAAATTTTGTATTTAATTGGACCGACAACTACTTTTATAGCAAAACTGTAGCACGAGACTAATTTCTTCATATCGATTGGAATTGAACTGTTCTGGTTGTACAGTTTAAAGATTAACAGTTTGGCAATACAAGTTCTATGACTACCTCCTAAATGAATGTATATTTTATTTGTACTGCTATTCATTTGCCGTCAAGCATTTACAGAATATCTTGGAATCTTTATTCTAAGTTAATAGCACCTGAAGGTCAAGATGTTTGCAGGAGACAAGCAGTTGGGAAGTGGGTGGCGAAAATAGTTAAAAACTTTTAATCCCCAAAATGCATTTCAGATGCTCGTTTTTGTTAAGTTATTGCAGCAGTTATAAATTGATCTGCACGTGTTTTATGTGCAAAAAAAAAATTTCCATGGAGCAGGGTATGTGGCTTCATACATCTTTCATTGTTTTAAAAGTTGTTTTTCCTGGCGGAGTTAATAAGTGCCACATTTGTATTAAAAGTAGTAACTTTGATCAGTTTCAGAATGAGTGGATGATAAAAATGCACTTTGTGGCTTTAATCTTTCATGTCAGATGCCTGCTGGAAAAGTATTTGGATACACAGGAGAATTTAGAAGCGGAGGAGTTTGTGATAGTTAAAGAAAACACAAGGAAAGGACATGTGGCCATTTTCAGTGTGTGCCATTCCGAACTTTTCAGTTATATTCATCTGTTTGTACATTGGCATTTTGCACCCTTTAAAATCTTACATTTGTGAAGATCTGCATGGATCTCTGTCTCATTTTTTAATCAGTTGTTTGCAGAAAAGTAGGCATTTATAACTATTGCAAGCCATAAGCTTATAGTTGGACATGTATGCTAAGATCTGCCATTAAGAACTTTGCCCTTATGTGGCCCAGTGGTTGTCTCTACTCATTTTGCTTCCTTGCTTGTGTATCATCTTTCTTCAAAACTCAGTCTTTTGCTAGGTATGGACAGTATAAAATTCTAACATGGGGTAGTGAATGTTGTGAAGATTGGAGTGGTCTCTATCAAAAGAGTTGTTCGTTCCCTCTTTTGAAATGCCTACCCCCCCCCTTTCTCTCCACAACTATCTGTAATGTTGATTACACCATGACCTGGTTTGCATGGGGGGGGGGGGGGTGCAGCTGCAATTGGTTGTGACAGTCTTTCATTTGTTTAATGCCATTGTCCCCTAGAGGTTTGGCAGTTTCAACTTGAAAAGTGGTTCCTGTCTGTGCAGATTTATTTTTGTGATTGTGTTCCGTATTTTGAGAGGACAAATGTAGAACCTAAGATTCGTAAAACACAGCCAAGGCCAAAAAAAGGGTTTTAGTAGTTTAATTTGCTCTGCTGTAATTGTTTTTTGTTTACTGCTGCTGATTCTTCATCTTTGGTACATAGTCTATTGATCAGATCCACAAGTAGGCAGTTACACTGGAATTTACTGGATTGTCAGTGTACATTTTAAGCTAAACTCTTCCCAGTACATTGTGCATTAAAATCCTCACTGCTCATCTCAGAACCATTGTTTTAATGCACTGGTTTTGCATTCTTCCTCTTGTATTGGTATTTGAAAGGTGTTACTGAGCATTTTTTTTTTACTTTGCAGCATTTCTGGATTACTTAAACTGTTATCTATAGTGCCCTTTAACCAATAAAATGTATTATGTGGTCGTGTGTACTGGAGATGATAATCTTGTCTTTTTAGAGAACTGCCAGATCACTTTTTATTCTCATTTCCATAGTTGTTCAGGGGTCTAAAACCAGATTACTTTAATGAAGATTTCTGCTTCAGTGAAGAGTGGTCATGATTTGACTGTAGGAAAAGGCACTCACTTAAGTAAGATCAATCACTACGTTTTGTGCCTCAACTTTCTACTTTGTGATTTTTCTGATCAAATTTAGTGGCTACAAGATTGTGTTGCTTTTCCAGTTTAATTTTGGACTGATAAGTAGTTACTGTTACTGCTTTAGTAACTGTTTTTTGGAAGACCTATCCATTTCCAGCATTGTGCCCCTTCCCTGACTGACTTGGTAAATTGTGAGACTGTTTGACATGCTTATCGACCCTGACCCATCCGTATTAGAGACTGTTCATGTAAAGCAAATGACCATCTGTACTGCATTACTTGAAGATTTTTCCTCATCTGTTATACTTTTTTTTAAGACCAGTGAAGACTTCTATACTTTTAATATGTTCATAAGAAAGAATATGTAGAGTGGTCAGTTGCTAGACTATTGCCCTTCAAAGAAATTGAATCCTTTATTAATCACCTTGGCTAATATCCCAGTTCTTTGCAAAATTCATGTTTAGGCTCCACAAAAAATGCTTTCAGTACTCCTTGTCATTTCCTCTTTATATAGCCTTCATCAAATTATGTAGCCTGTTTCTCTGTAGGCCAAGAGCATTCCTGTTTACTCCCACCTGACTGATGCCTAATCCAAGCATTATGAATTCAAATCATGCAGTACTTGTCTTTCTCCTACCATGTCTGAAGAGTTTCCCCAGGATCCATTCTAGATCATTGCTGTCCAGCAGTTTTCCTGCTTGAAGGCAGTATGTTAGCCATGCTGCAGATCTGAGAGAGGCTTTCTGGAACCCATCGTGTGTTTATCCTGTGTACACAGGAGATAAATTACACTGATTCTTTTATATCTGCAGTTTGATGGTCCCAAATACAAGACATTAGATTACAACAAAATGAATGGGTATCTCGTAATCTGTGGCACAGGAGCTTCCTGAAAGACATGATCTCCCTGACTCCACTGTTAAAACAGGACATTGTGTTAAGATGCTGCAGATCAATCCAGTAGAAGCCTTTTATTCTTCCCCCACTGCTTTTGATATATGTTGGGGTGCCCATTTACAGAAGACATGTATTCCCTAAATTGATGGCAAGAAAGATCAACCTAAATGAGCTCATAAGTAGTGCAGTTAACAGTAGAGCACATTGATGTCCAAAGGCTGCAGTTAGCAAGAAAATGCATCTACTTTGTGGTAGTATTAATGGAGAAGGTGTTATGTGCTGCTCCCTGTGTAGGCTAAACATGCAGCTTTGAGAAGTAGCCTTGGGAAGCAAACTGGCCCTGTAGGTCTTTTTTCCTTCCAAGTACCCAAAATGAATGGTCAGGCAGACTTGGCAGATCTGCAACATAACTGGCAGCTCTACAGGGAACATGCCTGATTATCTGCACGTGCTAGGGACAAATAGCCATTTGCCTGTGTGGAAGATGTGCCACACAAAGGGCAGCTAAGGCTAAATACTGTGGCACAGATTAGAGAAAGGACTGCCGATGTCCTTCAAGGATGCATCTGCAGTCATAACAAATGGGTTGTCCTGTCGTCAGGCAGCCCTTCGGTCGGCCGGATTCCAAAGTCTGGGTCCGGCTTCGGCTGATGTCGCACTTCACCCGACGTCATCTCTGCTGGTCTTCGGGTATAAAGGCATCAGCCGATGCCATTTTCCTCAGTCTTTCTTGCCACGTGGCGCCCGAAGCAGAAGCTGTTCGCAAGTGCCGGTCGGTCTGATCCAGAGATTACTACTACCGAATACTACTTCGAAGACTTCTAAAAAGCTAAGCACCCCGTTGGGGCCTCTTTCTTGCCTCAGCCGATGTCAGAAAAAGTCAATAACTGTTTAACTTGTGGGAAACAAATACCTCATAAAGATTTCCACTCTTACTGCCTGCCTTGCTTAGGCCCAGACCACGACGTAGCAGCCTGTTCAGCCTGTGCTTCCTTCAACCGACGAACGCTTAGGCGTCGGTCGGAGTTTGCTGAAAGTTTTTCGGCTCAGATTTTGCGTACATTATGCCGTCGGATCCTCCGACTACCCAAATTGTTAAAAAACGCAAAGAAAAAGACCGACACTCGCGGTCCGCGGTTTCGCGAAACCACGGTTAAGCAGCGAGTGTCTCGGTTTCGGCCGAAACCGAGAAAACGGGTCAATCTTCAGCCGAATCCATGACTACTACTGAGGCTCCTGCTACCTTAGCTGAATCGGCCTCTGAAGTTTTGCCTACTACTGTGGTTCCTAGTGATTTATCAGACACCATCCCTTTGGATGTCTCTACCCCAGCACGTGGTGCTGCTAGGCCTCCTGCAGCCATGTCTATTAAGGCCTTTGCCAGGGCTAAAGCAGCCAAAACTGTTAAATCAGTGCCTGTTAAGCCCCCCTCACACAGGCCCTCTTCTAGTTCACAAATGCTTACTCTGGCAGAGGATTTAATATCCTTAATTAGGGATCCCAATCTCACCCAGACAGGGCCTCTCAGCCCCAGAAAAGAGACCTAGAGCAGAGCACCCCGAGCCAGTGTCCTCTGATGATTCTTCGGATGACTCAGACATTACAGATCAGCCAGAGGCTCCTTTTTCTACTTATGAGGATTCCGATGCTGAAGAATCCATTCCATCTGCCTCTCCACCAGAGGAATTTTCCTTTGGAGAAACCTTACATGCCATGAGAGAACAATTCCAATGGCAGGGACAAGATTTCTCAGATTCAAGAAAAAGGCTTAGGACATTTCTGCACCTACCACAACATAGGCCCTTAGCTATACCTCCAGTACTGCCTGTTGTGGATGATGCATTTAATGATGTTTGCACTGCTCCTGATACTTTACCTCCAGCCCCTGCCAAACCAGATAGATTTTACAGGGTGCCAGACACTCATCACCACCTATACAAGGCCCCACTTGCAGATCCTGAGACTATATCCCAGGGGCCTAAGGCAGTAGCCTCGACCTCAGCAAAAAACCCTACTCCTTCTGAAAGGGAATCCAGGTCCTTAGAGAGATGGGGGAAAAAAAGTTTACACCTCTGCTACTCTCTCAGCTAGAGCTTTAAACTGTCAAGTTTCATATGATCCAATACCAAGAGTTTATGCTTGATCAGTTAACTAAGAAGCTGTCCTCTGATGACTCCTTAGATAAGAAATATGTTTTAGAAATGGTGAATAACATTCAGCAGGTTAGTAGCCATTCTTTAAAATGTGGCTATGATGCACTGGAGGCTTCATTTAGATCAGCCATGACTGGCACAGTGATAAGAAGGCATGCATGGTTGAAAGAACAGGTCTTGCCGGATCATGTTAAAGCAAAGCTGTTAGATGCTCCTATGGATAAGGCCAGTCTATTTGGCACACCTGCTCAGCAAGTAATGAAGAAAATGGAAGAGAAGGCAAAATCTGTACAAACAGTTAAGGATTTCTTACAGGTTCAGCCCCCAAGGTTTAGCAGGAACTGGCCTGCCAAAAATTGGTCCTTTCCAGACTCCTCAAAATCTCAGAGGCAGGAATAGACGCTCTAGAGGCAGAGAGGCAGGAATAGACGCTCTAGAGGCAGAAATCAATCCAGAGGAGGTGCCTACAGAGGACGACAGTGGCAAGGCAATAACCGAGGCACAGACACAACCACTGCCACTGCAACAGGACAAACACAGTGACTTGGCTCTGACACCGCCTACCAGGGAGCAAATAGCAGCACCTTTAGGCGGAAAGTTAGCCTTATTTTCGAAAAATTGGCACTATATCACAAAAGACAAGTGGATTTTGCAAACCATAGACCTAGGCTACAGGTTCCACTTCCACACCTTACCAGTAAAAAGAGGAATGCCAAACCTACCTCCAAATCAAAAAACAGAAGCTCTAAAGCAGATAGCTCAATTAACAAAGATGAGAGCTATGGAAAGAGTACCAATAACAGAACAGGGCAAAGGATTCTACTCCAGACTCTTCCTAGTACCAAGAAAAGAGAAAAGTTGGAGACCTATTCTCGATCTGTCCGTCTTAAACACATACATCATTGTTCCAAAATTCAAAATGCTGACCCTACAGCAACTTCTTCCCATGCTGGGCAAGGAGTGTTGGCTGGTAACTCTAGATCTCAAGGAGGCATACCTGCACGTCCCCATACGACCAAATTGCAGAAGATACCTCAGATTTCTTGCAGGATCAGAGCATTATCAATTCTCAGCATTGCCCTTTGGCTTATCTACTGCGCCCAGAGTATTCACAAAATGCCTGGCATCAGTAATCGCTCACTGCAGGCTACGGGGAATCCAAATTTATCCATACCTGGACGACTGCCTGTTACAAGCGGACAACAAAAGCAAGCTGACAACAGATTTACAATGAGTCATTTGCTTACTACAAGCCCTGGGATACACAGTCAATTTAAAAAAGTCAAGACTGATACCATCCCAAACAAGAACATTCTTGGGTGCGGAATTGGACACAGTAAAACAAATGGCATTCCTAACTGCAGAAAAACAAGAACAACTCCCTCTTTACTTCTTGGCATTAACAAAGCAGAACAAACTAACAGCAAGAAAAGTACTGCAGGCCTTGGGCTTCATGGCATCATGCATAATCCTGGTCCCACATGCCAGACTGCATATGAGAAAGCTACAGTGGTACCTAAAGAATTTATGGTCACAACACAGGCACAGCTTAGAAACCGAAATCCCACTAATCCCATGCCTGAAACAGGAGTTCCTATGGTGGGCTCAAGCATGCCAGTCAAACCCAGGCTTGCCCTTCCACAACTTTCAAGCAAACCAAACCATCACAACGGACGCCTCAGACCTAGGCTGTGCGCACATGTTGGACAAATGCATACAAGGATTGTGGACTCCAGACCAGCTGCACCTGCACATAAACCAAAAAGAAATGCTGGCAGTAAAACTAGCAATCCAGAAATTCAGACCATTCCTCAAAGAAGGCCATTTAATGATAAGGACAGACAACACCACAGTCATGTGGTACATCAACAAACAGGGAGGCACTCATTCATACCCCCTATGCAGAATGACTCTGGACCTTTGGAATATGGCTCTGAGCTACAACATCCAGTTACAGGCAATATTTGTGCCGGGAAAAGAAAACACCCTAGCAGACATGTTAAGCAGAACCACCTCGGATGCTCACGAATGGATGCTACACCGGACATCTTCAAGGCCATCACAAAGAAATGGGGAATGCCACAAATAGACCTATTCGCATCCCCACTCAATCACCAGCTCAAAAGTTCTGCACAAGGACATACCACCCACTTGCATGGAAGGTGGACTCTCTATCCTTCAGTTGGAAAGGCCTGACAGCATATGCATTTCCACCTCTTCCTTTGATGCACAAGGTACTACTGAAAATCAAAGAGGAACGTCCAAGGATAATCCTGATAGCTCCGAATTGGCCAAGACAACACTGGTACCCATTGCTGAGGAGCATGTCTCAGGGGAGAATGTGGTCAATACCCCTGATGCCTTTGATGTTAACTCAGAACAACTACAACATCATGCACCCAAACCTAAAAACCTTGCAACTGACTGCCTGGAACATCACATAGCAGCAACTAACCCAGACCTATCCCAAAGGGTTAAAGACATTATTCTTGAAGCCCGCAGACCTTCAACAAGAAGGAACTATGCAGGAAAATGAAAATGGTTTGTCATTTGGAGTACTGAAAGAGGAAAAGATGTGTCGAACATAGATATTGCTAACATCCTGGAGTACTTGGCAGAGCTTCTACATTCAGGCCTGTCCTATTCCTCCAGCAAGATACATGCATCAGCTATTTCAGCAGAATACAGCTTCGATCCACCTGTCTTTTCGCATCCTCTACTCAGGCAGTTCCTCAGAGGGATCAAGAATGTAAAACCTCCTAGGAAACCACCATTACCAGCATGGGACTTGAACTTTGTGCTAGAAAAATTGACACTCCCTCCATTTGAACCAGCAGCAACAGCAGATCTTCAACACCTATCCTGGAAAACTGCTTTTCTACTGGCAATTACTTCAGCAAGGAGGGTTTCGGAACTACAGGCCTTAATGGCAGTACAACCCTTCCTAATCTTCCATCAAGATAGGGTGTCCATGAGAACTAATCCTACATTTATGCCTAAGGTGGTATCCAGAGTGTCTTTGAACCAGGCAATCCACCTACCTACCTTCTTTCCCAATCCACAGAACAGGGGGGAAAGACTGCTGCATACCTTGGATGTACATAGACAGTTACGCTACTACCTGGACAGAACCAAAGGTGACAGAAAAACTGACCAGCTTTTAGTAGCCTATGCAACAGGAAGGGAAGGAAAAGCAATTTCCAAACAGACAATCTCCAAATGGATAGGAAATTGCATAAGATTCTGTTACTCCTACCATGGAAAACCAATTCCACAGAACATAAGACCTCATTCTACAAGGGCTACAGCCACTACCACAGCTTTCTTACGAGGAATGGCAACCAAGGACATTATTGAGGCGGCTACTTGGACCTCCGTGCATACATTTGCCAAGCATTATAATTTACCTCTATACTCTAGATCCCGAGCAGGGTTTGCCACTGCTGTACTGCAAGGGATCCTAACTACACCATAATTCTTCTTCCTCCTCCCTAGTTTGGCTATGGTATTCTACCCATTTGTTATGACTGCAGATGCATCCTTGAAGGACATAGTACAGTTTTGTACCTACCATAAATGTAGATGTCCGAACAGGATAGCATCTGCAGTCAGGATTACCCACCCTCCTTCTGTGGTACTCCTAGGGTATTTACCCTCCTAATAGCTAGCTGGGGGGGGGAGTCTCTTATGGTGTATTTGTTTGTATATATGTACATACATGCTTATTTTTTGTATTTGCCTTCTACTATTTTGGAAACATTGGCATTTATCCAAAATTTAGCTTTCCAAGAGGGCAACTGGCATCTGGGGCAAGAAACACTGAGGAAAATGGCGTCGGCTGATGCCTTTATACCCGAAGACCAGCAGAGATGACGTCGGGTGAAGTGCGACATCAGCCGAAGCCGGACCCAGACTTTGGAATCCGGCCGACCGAAGGGCTGCCTGACGACAGGACAACCCATTTGTTATGACTGCAGATGCTATCCTGTTCGGACATCTACATTTATGGTAGGTACAAAACTGTACTTTTCCCTTCACTGCCTGTTAGTAGCAAGATCGTACTGAAGGCAAGAAAGGGATAGGTGTCCTTGGTATTTCTTGTACTGGTTGCTGACACCTGTAGTCTGGTGTCATTGACATGCTGCAGAGCTGAGCACAAATGAATACCTCATTGGGGAGAAGAGCTTTTGTGTCCAATTTCTTTTGAACTGCTATCGTATCCCTTTAAAGAGGAATGGGACGACTGATCACAAGTCATATGGAAATTGGCTTTGATCCAAGTCAGACTTTCCCAGTTAACAAATGTTAAATAAATAAAAATAAAGTAAGTGTAGGGTATGGGTATATAATATCCAAAAACAGAACAAGTTTCATGTAAATGACAAATCCTCCATAAGGACTACCACAGTCTAGACCCAGAGCGTGACATTCAGAATTTGTTTTTCTCAGACCTATAGCCAGGAGATGTTTTGTTTGAAACTACCCACACAAAGAGGTCTGAGGCCTCACTCTATACTGCTGTCATGACCTCAAATGGCTCATTTTCTGCATCAGACCCCCCTTCCCCTCCAAAACCAAGGAGAAGCAACTAAGAGAATATGGTAGGAGACAATGACAAGGAAGTGATGCACAACATCCTTGCTCAGCTCATGGGTTTACAGGTATTAGTGAAATGCTTTCACAGTCCTAAACCAATGCATTTGAGGTCACATATGAAGCCCCTTTTGGAAGCCACTGCGTGCAGATATGTCCCACCAAGCTTAAGGCCTTTACATTTATGTTAGACTGGGTGCAATCCACATTGGTACCCAACTCTGTATCTAATTTATCATGACAGAAAGCAAGGACTGTTACCTGGTCATGGCCAGGGAATTTATAAGGGAACTGAAGTTCATTACCTCTCCTATTCTAATGGTAACCTGGGGAGGTTGCATATGGGGATGCTGCAGTGATACCTCGATCAGTTGGAGTCAACACTGTCAGTCCCTTGAGGAGGTGATCCCTATGCTACCCTACATCTCAGAAGCTAGAGTGGTGGTTCAGCCAGGTCAGACAGAAGCAAGTGTTCCATTCCAAAAGGAATAACATAACCTCATATATCTCAAGACCTGGCTTGAATAGCCCATACGCAGGGTGGTACAGTAAATATGGAACCATGCTCAATGGGGAAGGCACATAAAGATGCTGCTTGTCATTCAAACACTTGATATTTCGAAGCCCGTTTGAACTCTCTGGTGCACCAACTTTGCAGATGAGCTGCAAATCCCTGAAGTTATGTTGCATAGCACCATACAAAGAAGCTTGGATAATAGATCCATTTTTTCCTTAAATGGACAGGTGTCCGTGTGTGCATTCATTCCTATTCCCTTCCTTACAGAGTCATCCAGAAGATTAAGCATAGGCCAAGGATGCTTCTAGCAACACTCTTGTCTCAGGCAGAATTTGGTCTCCCTTGTTCAGATGTTCAGGGTAAAACCTCACACTGCCTGTACAACTGGACCTCCTCACTCAGTATGGAGGGCCTTGTATACCCCACCTCTACAATCTTTAGCTCACAGCTTGGATGTTTAAATCCTGCTCCCATTTAGGCACCAGTTTACTGAGGATGTGCTGACTTTCATTCAGAAGGCAGGAAGCCTGCTGTCAGGGTCTTGCTGGCTAATTGGAAGAGATTTTCAATTTGGTGCCAGAAAAGCAGTCAAGACTTCCTCAGCTTCATTATCCACGATTCTCCAATATTTATCTGAACTGTTCATTTCAGGTCTGACCTTTACCTTAGTGAATGTACACTTTTGAGCCATCTCGGGTCTGCATGCATATGGATCCCACTTGCTTCTCTGCAGGCTGCTAAACATGCTCTTATGGAAGTGTTCTGTGTGTAATACTACCCAGAAAGGTAGTTGGAACTCCATAGCACCTGAAGTTTGTTCCAGAAAACTTACTCAGTTCCCATTCATCCCTACTACGTCTGCACCTTTAAAATTACAGAGGTGGAAAACTGTTTTGATTGCTGTTACCTTAGCTAGAAAATATCTGTACTATAGGACCTAATGTGCACAGAGCCCTTTGTACTATTCCACAGAGACTGTTAGCTTGAACTTTTCATTTATCCCTAATGTAGTGACTGAGTTTTCAGTCAGGCAGTACAGCTGCTTGATTTCTCTCCTAACTTGTGAAATAATTGAGAGATTCCTACATTCTGCTAGACCCAGGCAACTTGGATCCTATTTAGTCAAAAACAGAACAGCTTTAAATCAATTTTTATTGTCTCTTGCAGTCACAAAAAGCAAAAAAAAAAAAACACATTACGGTAATGTTTGCTGCACTCAACATAAGGAAAATGGATGGATATGTGAAGTCTTACAGCTTAAGAGAAACTGCAACTACTGTGGTTTTCCTTGGGGATTTGTGTACAAAGCCTGCTATGTCAGCTGCCACATGATCTTTTATCCATAGGTGTTCTAAACACTACAGTTTACACTTTGTCAGCCTTTTTGTTGACCAAATAAGCCCAGTGGGCAAAACTGCCCCTTTTCAGGGATAATACTGGCACACAGTCTAAAACTCTTGCTCAGAGTCTCACAGTAGATAAATGAAGATGAAAGGAATCAAACATTGTACCCTTGGCATAGGAAGATGCTCATTAATAGCTCCCAGCTTCTAGGGTAAGCATTGGGTGTACTATTTCCACACTACTGGGTTGCAGCCCACCTCATCCAGTCCTGCCACTGCTCTGAGAATCCTCCTAAAAGTCAGTGCAGCAGTAATCTGTATGTCGTAGTATAATTTAGTAGATGCTCTGAGTAGATCACTGTTGTAGTACAGATACATCTACCATCATACCCTCCTCTTTATGAGCATCCAAAGGCTGGGATATGAATGTTTTTCCCTGTGCATTACTCCTCTTCAGTGCTGGGTAGACATCAGTAACCCCAGTTCTTCAGATCCCTGGCCCAGAGGCTGTCCTTGGGGTTTTTTAACTTTGGTTTCCTGGCTGCTTATCTGTTAGGACTACACTCAGGAGAATGAAGGGTGGCTATCCTGGTTGATGGTTAGGGCAAGAAATACCAATTCTGGTTGATGGTTAGGGCAAGAAATACCAAAGTCCAATAACACCACTGTGTGCTGAATAAATGCTTCTCAAACAAAAAAATCCAACAAGCAAAAGTAAGATGAAGCAACACCAGGCTATTATAAAACCAGCAACAGTTTATTCAGGAAACAGGCAAAAGGCATAAGTGCTTTCACAGTATTATAATTGCTTCATCAGATGCATAAAACCTATCCAATTCAATGCCCAATAAATAACAAAGTGAAATAATCACATGACATCCTAGTGAAACTCTTAGAGAACATTTCAAATGTAAGCAGTACTAATAATAAACCTGTAGAAAAGGTGAGGGGGGGGGGTTAAAGGGGAGTTTATTAAAACTCCCTTCTTTAAAAAGAGGATGTGCTTTCAACATTGGTTTCAATGGTTCTTTATCATTACGTCCTGACCCTGTATCTGCTCTTATTCTAATAATCCATTTGCTTTCTAAACATGGTTTCATTTCTAATATCACCTCCCCTGAGAATTTCCTGCACCATATCTATAACTTGAAACCTAAATGCATACTCTGGGGTGCCTCTGCTACATGTTTAACTAATGCATTGCTAACCCTAGTGTTTCATAAATCATTCAGATATTCTCTTACCCTTTCTTTCAGTCTTCTGTCCATTTTACCTACATAAAATTTACTGCAGGTTTAACACAGCTAGGTAAACCACATGACTGCTGTTACAAGTTGCCTCCACTAAAAATTTATAGACCTTGTTCTAGTCTGGGTGAAAAAATTCACCTGCTTGATCTATAGAACTGCAAAAACTGTAGTTTTATAACAAGGTTTGGTATTTTTATAAGAATCATGTCGTTTCCTGCTATCATACCGTATAAGGCACTTGGGGTAACATAGCAGCTGACCTAAAGATTTATTTTTCTTATACACTATGCTAGGACATTCACCTATTATAGCTTTCCATTCTGTACTTGTGGTCATGACTCCCCAACATTTTTTAATAATGTCTACACCTTTAGAGTCCTTAGAATGTCACAGGTACCCTGCACCTAAATTCATCTACCTTATTCATACATGCAGGTGGAGCTGAGGAAATATAAGGCCGGCCTTCATTCCCTCCTCTTTGTATTACTTCAACTAACTTATCAGATACTTACTTTTTATCATGCCCCATTGCTACAAACCTTTCTTCTAGATCTCTTCGTTCTTTCTTAGTTTTCCTCACTGGCATTAACTCGTGATCTTATAGCTTGCCCTTTCACCACATTATTAAAAGTAAAACGTGAGTGCATACTACAATGCAGGTACGTGTTCTTGTAACAGGTTTTCTATATGTCATAGCATGTATTACCCCATCTTCCTTTACCTTCACTAACATATCCAGAAAACTAACTTCCCGATCTGAACTAGTCATCACAAGCTTTAAAAAGCTTCTGCTTGTATTAATACAACTATAAAAATCTGACAATTCCTTGGTGCCTTCCCGTGTGAAAAACAGGTCATCCATGAATCTTCTGTAGAAAATTACGTTTGCTTAACATATTACCATGATAAGATTGGTGTAGCTATTGGCACATGTGCCCGTAGCTACGCCATCCATCTGCAGGTAGTAATCCTTATCAAAAAGGAAGACATTACTGTATAAAATCATCTTAAACAAAGCACATAGCATTTCACCCTTCTCAGTCGAGAAACAGTTCTGTGTAAAAAAATTTTAACCCACTCTATACCTATAGTATTTCGTATTACAGTGAATAAGGATTGCACATCGTGTGACCAAATACCATTCACCTTTTTAAAAATAGCCTTAGTAAAAATCATGTAATTCACAAAAGTTGTTGAGTCCTGCAAGACGTGAGTGTTGGTTAATAAATGGTCTAAAAATTTTTCTCCACAAATAGACGTTGCTTCTGTACACCACGTTTGTCCTGTTACTATGGGCCTCATCTGTGGACTTACTTTTGGGAGACCCTGTATAACTGGTATTTTAGGATGTTCCATATAAAACAGTCAAGTAACCCTTGATCCAGCATTTTATTTCTTGACATAAACCTCAGCTCAGTTTTCAGTGCATCAACCATTTTTAATATGCCAAACATTCTAACTTTTCTATAAAACTTAACATTGTTTAACATCTCTTTCATCCTGTCTTTATACCAGTCAGAATCCATTAACACTATGGGTCCCCCCCCCCTTATCTGCAGGGCGAATTACTGTCATCTCTCACTAACTTTAGCATGGCCTGTCTCTCTCTAAAAGACATATTCCTAAAAATACTTTTCTTACTTTCACTATGTTTGTAAACATCAACACACAACTTTTCAAATGCTTCTACAAGAGGGTGTAGTACAGGCATATACTACATACAAGGTCTTCTAAATTGTGAAAATGTACTACTAGAAGAATCATTAGTCATGAAAATTCAGTTTCAACATTACATTTCATGTAAACGTTTTCAGGTTAGTGATGACCTATCTAATATCACCCCTATACTTGGTACAAATGTTAAACCCTTTTGTAAAACATTATATTCATCTGTTGACAATATTTTATTTGACAAATTATGTACTAAGCAATTTTCCAAAACGTTTTTATACTGGAGCAGTCTGTTGCCTCTTGAGGCAATTTCTGTTTATATCTGCTCCTGCTTGTAGAACCAGACCTCTGCTGTCTGTTGTATAATGGAGAGAGGAAAATTTAATTCTGAATTCTCACTTGATTATCCTTCACCCCTAAGTCCATTAGCAGTTAAATTTTCCTCCTTACTCCTAGTTGTGTACTACTAGAGAGTACATTCTGGTGACATCACTGGAGCTTTCCTCACATGCAGAAATTACTTCAGTAGCTCCTGCTGCTGCGGTAACATTAGGTGTGGCCTGTTTGTTCTTTTTTATTACCTAATGCTTCCCAGGAACCTTCAGCTCTCGGCCAGGCAAAAACCTGCCCCTTTTTAAAGTCATTGAAGTGTCTAATCAGTTTTTTTCACTTTTACATGCAACTGTTTCTGCTCATAGAAGTTTAAAGCATCAAATACACCTTGAAACTTTCTATCAACCATGTCCCCCGAGAAGCTGTCGTATAATGCATGGACTCCCCTCTCTATTTCATTACACAAATCTTTTCCTTTAACTGCAAGGTCTGTCAATAACCTCATATAGTTGTAACTGAGGTCCAAATTAAGTTTTTGCCAACGACCCAGTTCAGGTTGTGTATAACCATGTGCTGGCATTTTCAGCACTTTCAGTCCTCTGGGTACAATATTAAAACAAACAGATTTCTAAATGGAACCTTTGACTTTGCACCCTTTTTAGTTTATACATTAAGTTCTTTACTTTAGACAGACTGCTGCGAAGTGCTAAGACATCAACATCATTTTCCCATACTGTTTGTTGCAAGGACATACCTTTAAGGGGGTTTAGTCTTTTTGCAAAAACATTCTTAACTTCTCTTTGGAACGCAGGTCAGACATCTTTTTTCACCTCTAGGTACATAATCCAGTTCATTTGTATTCAAACCTCCTTCAGCCATGGCTCCAGCACACCAGTACGAACAAAAAAAAAATTGCAAAAGTCCAATAATACCAGAGTGTGCTGAATAAATGCTTCTTGAAACAAAAATAAATCCAGCAAGCAAAAGTAAGATGAAGCAACACACCAGGCTATCCTAAAACCAGCAACAGTTTATTCAGGATACAGGCAAAGGCGTAAGCTCTTTTGCAGTATTACGACTGCTTCATCAGATGCATAAAATCTATCTAATTCAATGCCCATTAAATAACAAAATGAAATCACATGACATCCTAGTGAAACTATTAGAGATAACATTTCAAATATATGCAGTACTAATAGTAAACTTGTATGAAAACGTGAATGTGTATAAAAGGTGGGGGGGTTAAAAGAGTTTATTAAAACTCCCTTCTTATTTAAAAAGAGGATGTGCTTTCAACATTGGTTTCAATGGTACTTTATCATTAAGTCCTGACCCTGTATATGCTCTTAGTCTAGTAATCCATTTGCTTTCTAAACACACTTTCATTTCTAATATCACCCCCCTGAGACTTTCTTGCACCATGTCTATAACTTGAAACTTAAATGCATGCTCTGGGGATGTGTCTGCTACATGTTTAGCTAATGCATTCTTAACCATAGTGTTTTTTTTATATAATTCAGATGTTCTCTTACCCTTTCTTTCAGTCTTCTGTCTGATGTTCTTCATGTTTCACTGTTGCAGTCATTACATTTGGGTTATCTGCTTGCAGGTAGCCCTCAGTTGGCCTGATTTACAAAGTCTTGGGTCCTGCATCAGTGCTGTCCCTTCTTCCATGACGTCAGGGGTATAAAACATGCAGCTGATGCCATTACATCAATCTTACTTTCCGTGCGGTGCCCAAAGCAGATGTAATTTGCAAGTGCCGGTCAGCCAACTCCTGAAATTTTCATTTTCGAGTTTCAGAACCGAAGTCTTCAACTAAAGCTAAGTACCCTGTTGGGGAAACTTTTTCTTGCTCCTTACCGATGTCAGTAAAAGTTAATAATTGCATTACTTGTAGAAAGCAAATACCTCAAAGATTTTCATTTGTACTGTATTGCTTGCCTAGGCCCTGACCACGATGTACCTTGCTATCGGTTTTGTGCTTTATTTAATCTGCGCACTATTCGTCATCTGTATATTTTCGCCTCTAAATATTTCTGTTCTTGGTTTAATTGTCCAGAAATGTCATCGGTTAGCAATCCGACTACCGGGATTCCGAAAAAACCCAAAGACAGAGACAGGCCTCAGAGGTCCAAAATTGCCGATGATGCTTCTAAGCCAGTTCGCCGGTACTCAGGCGCTTTCGCAGCCCCTGATACCCCACTACTTCTGATTCGCAGGCCTCTAGTGAGACCCATTCGTAGTCCAGTATATGCCGCAAGATGCTTCAACTATGGAACCCGTGGATGTCTCTACCTTGGATGGGTCCGGAGCTGCTGTGCAGGCACCGGCTTCTGAGGGTGTAACGCCTACGGACTTGTATATTAAACTGACGCCTCCTTCTTTACTTGAGCCTAAATCTTGATCCATGCCTAAAAAATGACGCCCAGGCCACATGCTCAGCCCTCTATGCCTAAAAAAACAAATTATAAGAATGGCTGAAGATCTAATAACTCTAATCAGGGGTAGCCAACCCCCCCCCCTCTTCTAAGAGGTAGCCAACCCCCTCCCTCACCTTCTAAGAGGCCTAGGACTGAAGTAGATTATGAATCTTCTGATCAGGATTCTGTTTTTTATGATTCTTCTGATGATCTGGATTTGCCCTTATCTACTTATGAAGATTCTGATGTAGAGGACTACTTTCCCTCTGCTTCCCCTCCTGAGGATTTTTCTTTTGGGGAAACCTTACATACTCTGAGCATTTCCACTGGGAAAGCCAGGATTTTTCTAATTCAGAAAAGAGGCTTAGGGATTTCCTTCTCCTACCTCAGCATAGGCCTTTAGCTATTCCTCCTGTACTAGACATTGTTGATGTTTTTTTCGGAATCTAGTTTGGCCCCTGATTCCCTGCCTCCTGCTCCCAGAAAACCTGACCGATACTACAGGGTCCCTGAGTCCTACAAGTTCCTGTTTAAAAAATCATGTTGCAGATCCAGAGACTGTTTCACAGGCGCCCAAGGACATTAAAGCTTCTACTGCTAAAAATCCTACCCCTTCTGATGGGGTAAGAAGGTTTACACTTCTGCAACCTTGGCCATTAGGGCTTTAAACTGCCAGTTTCATATGTTAAAGTATCAGCAACATGTTATTGGACTGCTTAAACAGAAAATGATGTTGATTCTTGACTGTGTGGAAAATAAAGAATTACAGGATTTAATGCATTCTACTGAACAAGTTGGAAAACATACTTTGCAATGTGGTTTTGATTCATTAGAGGCCTCTTGCAGGGGCTGCTGTTACTGGGTCTGTGCTCAGAAGGCATGCTTGGCTTAAGGAGCAATTTTTGCCTGATCATGTTAAAGCTAAAGTGTTGGATGCTCCTTTAAATCAGGACTGCCTTTTTGGCAACAAGGCTGAGGAAGTTCTTAAAAAGATGGAAGATGAAGCTAAATCTATGCAAACTGTTAAAGATTTTTTACAAGTTCAGCCTCCTAGATTTAGTAGGCAGTGGCCCTTTAAGAATTGGTCCTTTCCAGCCCCTTCCAGGTCTTCTCAAGCCAAACCCTGACACAGCAAAAACCTCAGGTTTCACTCCCAGGGGGGACACAGAACTAAGCAGTGGGGGGCCTCCACTTCCAAATTTGGGAATAAGACCCCCCCCCCATGGTAAACTGTCTCATTGACTTCCTTTTAAAATTTCCAAGCACTTATCAACTGACTGCCCCTTTGGGGGGAAAGATTGCTCTTCATGCAACAAATTGGGAACTCATTACCCAGGACAAATGGGGTTTAAATATAATGTCCCAGGGATACAGATTTCACTTCCACACTTTGCCAACACCAAACTGGTGGCCGGACCTACCCCCAAATCAGTGGGCAGAGGCCCAAAAACAAGTACTTTCTCTCTTAAGCATGGGGGGCTGTTCAGCTTGTACCAGAAGAGGAAAAGGGGCAAAGTTTCTACTAGAGACTTTTCCTGGTACCCAGAAAAGACAATTCATGGCGTCCTATCCTGGACCTGTCTACTCTAAACACCTTTTTGGAGATTCCAAAATTCAAGATGCTGACTCTTCAGTTACTTCCTATGCTAGGCAAAGATGCCTGGTTGGCAACACTAGATTTAAAAGAAGCATACCTGCACATCTCAATCAGGGAATCTTGCAGAAGATACCTATGCTTCAAAGCAGGCTACATGCCGTATCAGTTCTCTGCACTGCCCTTTGGCTTATCTACTGCGCCCAGGGTGTTCACATAGTGCCTAGCTCCAGTTATTGCATTTTGCAGGCAAAGAAATATTCAAATATACCCATACCTGGACGATTGTCTAATTCAGGCAGAAAGCCAGGACATGTTGTTGAATCATCTGGCCTTTGAACAAAGGGTTCTAACTTGTCTGGGGTACACCATAAACAAAAAGAAATCACACTTGGCACCCTGTCAACAAATTATATTCCTGGGAGCAAGCTAGAATACACCTTCCCAGATGGCGTGCCTCACGCCAGAGAAACAAATTCATTTGACAACCTACTTCAGGTGGCCACAAAAACCTTGCTATCTGCAAGACAAATACTGCAAGCCTTGGGGTTCATAGCCTCCTGCATTCTTCTTATTCCATATGCAAGACTGCATATGAGGAAACTACAGTGGTATCTAAAAAGCCTATGGTGTCAACATTCTCAGGATCTAGAAACAATGACTCCTATCTACGCCTAGAGTTCCTTTGGTGGGCAGAGGCCTGCCACCAAAACAAGGACTACCCTTCACACCACCCCCTGCCACCCAAACCCTAACAGACGCATCAGACTATGCATATGGGGGGGCACAACTGGCAGGGAAGTGCATTCAGGGCAAATGGAACCCAAGTCAAATGCACCTGCATCTCGATCAAAAAGAAATGTTAGCTGTACAGAAAGCTCCGACAGCCTTCAAGGACCACATTCTTCCAGGACAACTAATGGTAAAGACGCACAACACTACTGTTATGTAGTAAATAAACAAGCAGGGGGGGGTACACATTCTTACCCCCGGCTGCAGGCTAGCCATGGCTTTGTAGAACACAGCCTTGAGCTACCAAGTGCACCTACAAGCTCAATTCCTGCCAGGGAAATGAAATACACTGGCAGACAGACTAAGCAGAAACCTCATGGACCCACACGAGTGGAAACTGGAACCAAGGATTTTCAACATGTTGACAAGCAAATGGGGGAGCCCAGATACAGACCTGTTTGCCTCTCCCCAGAACTACCAATTGGACAAATCTTGCACAAGGACTCCCTACAAACAAGCCTGGAAAGTGAATGCTGTGTCCTTCAGCTGGAAAAAACTATTGGTCTATGCCTTCCCCCCCCCCCCCCTCTGCCTCTGCTCTCCAAAGTACTACTAAAAATCAAACAGGACAAACCAAGGATGATTTTTATTGCTCCAGACTGGCCGCGCTAACACTAGTACCCCCTCCTGCGCAGTGTCTCACTGTTATCCCCATGGCACCTGCCTCAGTCTCCTTCCCTGTTGTCTCAGCAGGAGAACCAGATTCTGCACCCTCAGCTTCTAACACAGAACCTTGCAGCCTGGCTAATTACATAATCTCTCCTTTTATCCCTCAGAAACCTGTGATGGATATCATTTTAGAGGTAAGGAGGCCTAGTACTAGAAAATCTTATGCTGAAAAATGGAAAATATTCTGTGCCTGGGGATGAGCACAGCAGCGCCCAATTTACCTTAGATTTTACAATACTTAACAGAGATTCTTCACAAGGGCCTGTCTTTTTCCTCCATTAAAATCCACGCCTCAGCCATTTCAGCCCATTATAACACAGAACCTCCCCTCTTCTCTCATCCACTGCTCAAGCAGTTCCTCAGAGGGGACAAAAATTTGAGATCACCCAGGAGAGCTCCAACCCCAGCCTGGGACCTTAACTTTGTCTTGGAGAAACTCACTCTACCTCCTTTCGAGCCAGCTGCTACTGCAGACTTAAAATTTCTTTCTTGGAAAACAGCTTTCCTTTTAGCAATCACTTCAGCTAGAAGGGTATCTGAATTACAGGCCCTTATGGCAGTGGAGCCTTTCATCATCTTTCATGCGGACAGGGTGTTCCTAAGAACCAATCCATCTTCATGCCCAAGGTGGTAACCAGTGTGGCTCTTAATCAGTCCAGTCATTTGCCAACCTTCTTTCACAATCCACAGAATAAAGGGGAACGGATACTGCATTCCTTAGATGTGCGCAGACACCTCAGATTCTACTTTGACAGGACGAAACCTCAAAGGAAATCTGAACTGCTGGTGGCATTTGCTGCAGGGGCAGAGGGGAAGGCTATTTCAAAGCAAACCATTTCAAAATGGATAAGCTATTGCATTCATTTCTGTTATAAGCACCATAGAAAATCTATCCCCCAGGGGGTCAGACCTCACTCCGCCAGGGCTGCATCTACCTCTACAGCCGTTCTCAGAGGTGTCCCTACCAGGGACATCCTAGAAGTTGCTACCTGGAGTTCTGTACATACTTTCGCCATGCATTATCATTTTCCAATTGTCTCTAAATCCAGAGCTGGATTTGCTACTGCAGTCTTGCAGGACCTTATAGCTGGCCCTAATGCTATCTAAATTCCTCCTCCCAACAATAGCTTTGGGAATCTAACCAAATGTAATGACTGCAATAGTGAAACAGTAAGAACATAGTACAGTTGTGTACACTTACCATAAATGTAGATGTTCAAGTGTATTCATTGTTGCAGTCCTGGTTACCCTCCCTCCCGCACCCTAACTTCTTTTGGCTATACCTCTACTTTCCTTTACTATGCTTAAAAGCCTTTTTGGTGTATTTGCTTTTTTGTTGGAGGTATATCATTGTACTTTTATATTTAATTGCTTCCCATTAGGGGGGCACCTGACGTGTGGCAAGAAAAACTGATGTAATGGCGTCGGCTGCATGTTTTGTACCCCTGACGTCATGGAAGAAGGGACAGCAATTGATGCAGGACCCAAGACTTTGTTAATCAGGCCGGAGGGCTACCTGCAAGCAGATAAACCAAATGTAATGACTGCAACAGTGAATGCACTCGAACATCTACATTTATGTTAAGTGTACACAACTGTACTTTTCATGACCACAAGTACATAATTGAAAGCTGTAGCATAGAACAGACAAGGGCATTGGAGAGGCTTACTATGCAAGATTGTGTCTTTCTTGGGTGAGGCACAGAACATTGCAGTTATCTATAGCTAACAGCATCAACATGCTGTTAGTCTGTACAAAAAAAAATTGTAGGGGGCTGTGACCATCACACCCTTGCTCTGAAGGCTTTGCCCCCACACTCCCAGTTTCTGTGCATACTACCTATGAGGTCATACACAAGGGGAACTGTGCAAATGTAGAGAAATGGTGAATTTCATTTTTTCACAAGTTGTCACAACCTCAGAACAAAGCACAGATCTCAAAAAATGCAGCTGCCATAAACTAAGATTCCAACAATATAAGACTGCAATATTGATTTTATATAGACTGCTTAGCAACTTACAATAAGGGTTGAGATCCTAAGATTCTGATAAGCTTTCAGATACCACTAATGGTAGAATGGAGTAATGTATACTGTCTAGATGCATTGATGACTTGGACAATTCTTTCCAGAGTATGAGGCAGGTGAATGAATTCCTGTGGCAAGGACCTTCTACTTGGATATCTGTCTAACCAGGTTGGTTTAAGTGTGAAGAGTGATCTGCGTCAACTCCTGTGTAGGCACAGTCTTGAAAAAAATGAATTGATAACCATTGTTTTAGAGGAATTGAATAGTTGCTGTTTTGATGGTGGCCCAACAGAAAGCGACTGGGTGCCATTTAAAAAATGAACCGATTTGTCTTTTAGTGCACAGTTAATGAGTACATGAAGAGGTGTAAGATATGGCAAACATTTATACCATCATTTTGTGGCTGTTAAATTTCATAAGACCTTTATGCTTCAGGAGGCTTCATAACTATGCCTGTAAAGGTTCTTTACCCTCTCCTTCATGCTGTCAATTTTTGGGAACACTGCATGCTTGTCATATCAGTATGCAGAGGAATGTGATTGTTGTATATCACAGTATTTGGCTTGTTACTAATGCAGATGCAGAGGTTATCTGCAAGCATAATACTGTGACCTGTAAAGTGCCCTTAGTTGACTGGACTTGATACAAGGATGACTGGGATTTTGAACCTAAGGTGATGCAGCAGATGATGCTGTCATAGGAAGTCACTGGGGTGTGGTGTTTTTTTTTTTTTGAAACTTCTCCAGTACTACCTGTACCAGAGAGGAAAATGAACACTTTAGAAAGATGACATGCTTATGCAGCTTTTGCTGTACATAGTCTAGCATATGGAATGTTCTGTAAACTTGGTGAAGTATTCCTTTTTATTAAGCAATTCCTCTCCCTTAAGCCTACTAAGCTATCTAAAAGTCCATTTTCATCTTGTTCTGTTTGCAGATGCTATAGCTTGTTTAGCATGCTGTTTGCCATTTTTTGTTTAATGTTTCTGTAAGCATGCTGTTAACCATGAATAAAACACATGTAATAAGCAGTTGCAAAGACCTACAAAACACTACAACAATAACATATACAGTTATGTACAAAGTACTAAAGGATTAATTATATTATACAACAATGACTTCTCCAATCCAAATAAATTATTAGAAATAATTGGATATTGGTAAGGATAGTATAAGGGAGTAGGGAATGTTATATTAAAAAGATTAATGTGACAATTTGAAATATTGTCTAAGTTATGAGAGTTACTGTTACAGTTCAAAAAATTAACAGTGTTAAAGGTGAAATCTTTAATGCAGTGACATTTTAAGAGTTTAATAAATCTAGGCAAAATTAAAGCTTTGTAAGTAATTTTGAGAAATGTACAATTTGTGCAAGGAGAAACAATTAGAGTGAACAAATGTTTATTATGAGATTGGAGTATGAAGAATTTCTAGTTGCCATGGTATGGATTGAATATTTGGTATCCTTTTTTTTTTTTTTTAAGAGTTAAGATAATCCACAATTTTTTAGGGATATGTACAGTGCCAAAAAACATGGAGTTGTCCAGCATTTATTAAATTGTGAGCTTGATTTGGTATTTTGAAGAAAAATACCCAAATATTTATAAGATTGGGAGTTTTATACCATTTAATAAAGAAGTGTTGAAGTTGTGATGTAGGTTAAAAGAAAAAAAATTGGATTTAATTTGTAATTTAAGTCGTTCATTTGAATTCTATGGAGAATCTTGAATAAGTTTGTTTGGTTGCAGTAAGTCTATGAAAAAGGTAAATGTAACTTTATATCCTAAACAGCTGGGAAGATGAGAGTTCTGCATTAAGGAGAGGAAAAGTGGTTTATAAGCTGTGTGGTAGGTTTCTTGTGTAGAACTTTATGAAGTTTAAAATGAGACAGGGAATCCAATATTTTCATAACTAGAAAAATGAATTGAATTTTGACCCTGTAAAAGACTTTAGATGCATCAACAGTTAAACAGAAGTATTAGGTTTATTTGACTAGGATACATTTTGTAAGAGTTTGGTCTACAGTCTGTCTAGATTTTAGTCCCGATTGATAACCGGATAAAATTGAAGGTAAGATATTAAGCCTATCTGCCAAAGCTAGAGCCGAGCCTGATTTTCATATCCTAGTTAATAAGGTATTTTATAATGGAAATTTATTTGAAATCCTTATTTGGATTACAGATTAATATGGCGTTTGATTTACTAACTGTATTAATGGTTTAGTTTATGATATCCAAAATTCTTTATATTTTCTGTAAGTCGCTAAAGTTTTATAAAATTATGATGAGATTCCACTGCCTAGTTTTAAACTCAAAATTGTTGTATTTCTTGCAATTTAATAGGGTTACCTAACTCTGGTTTAAATGGGTCATGTCAGTGAGGTTATAATTGCTTAAAGTAGAATTATATAAAAGATCTTAAGAATAAAATATTGAATCATAAGTAAATTATTTGTTGTCCAGGATAATTTCGTTTATCAAGAAGGGAAGGTTGTACATTTTTATTAATTTAGCTAAAGTTTTTGAAGGAGCCTGGGCCCAAATGTGAATATTGAATTATGACTATTTTCATAGCAAGTTGGTTGCTTCAGCTAAATCATGAGAACAAATTCTGTATATCCAGTAAGAATTACTAATTAACTTGGCATTGGAATTTTGTAAACCAACTTATTTTTAAGTTTTCTATTTTTTTATGTTATGCTGATTAGCTTATTAGAAATCCTCTTGGTTGGGTTTTAATGCTCCGGTGGATATCAACTTTTATATGTTGATAGGTTAACAACATTTTATATAATGTTTCTAAAATTCCCAATTTTACTCGTTTTATTTTTAGTAGATTTGGATTAAGATTCCAATTATAGTGCTTGTTAATTGAAAAGTTATAGTGCTTGTTAATTGAAAAGTTTGTCCCTGGGCATCTGTCATTAAACTGATTTTCTTAAAGAAAGCTGCTTAGGAAGAAATCAATTCTAGACCAAGACCAGTGGCACTATTTGAGTAGTCAGCAAATCTAATAGTGGCAGAGTGAGACTAACTTTCCTTTAGGTCATGACAGATTGAAGTGTCCAATTTTGTCCCTTTTAGGATTTATAACTATTCCAATCCCTGCCTGTGATGTAATGATTTGAATTTAGCTAAAAGACTATATTTGTATGATGAAGTCTTGTTTGATATGAGGCATAAATGTTTTAGGGGATTCATTGACTATTCTGTGCATACACTATAATGCTGTCATTAACTCAGGGTCACTATCATAATTATCGTAAGTGCAAATTTATTTTTAAAAGGAATGGCAGCTCCAGATTTATTACACCAGCAGATATAATTTTAATATTTTGTTAATGGAATCCCATTGTATGTTAAACATATGTTTCCTGTGCAAGCATGATTTAAGCATCTGACTTGAAATTAAGTGCAGAATAAGTATTTGTAAACCCTTTATGTTCCAACAATCAATAGGTCTATACAAGTTTATAAAATTATATGCAATTGTAAGGTAAAAGGAGGTTAGTATGTGAATTAGCTTATAACCATTACTGGGAATAACTCGGTGGAATATAATTGAGAATTGGAATCATTGTGGTGTAATGTAACTGAGGTGCAGTACAAGTAGGAGCAATTACATATTGAAGAATTCATAAGTTAAGTAATATAAAGTACTTTTCCCCTTGAGTGTTAAACCAAACCTGAGGAGAGTTAATATTTTATAGTAAATAAAGTGAAACATGCTTTTCCTTTAAGTTGCTGCATTTATGCCCCCCCCCAAAAAAAAGCTGCTGTAAATCTTTTATCCCCTTTCTAGCATTACAGATCCTCTCTGAGAGAAGAATCATGTACTTTCCTGCACTTAGTGTAGACTTTGGAGTATCCCAGCTTGGTTGGCCACCGTTCAGAAACTGCATAAAAAGTTTGTAGTTTAAAACTCCAGTGTTCACACTGCAAGACAGAATTATCAAGATATGCCTCTAACATCACTGCTGAGTTTAGCCTAATGTTTAATGTGATAAATTGTTGATTCTGCTGGCTATCCATTGTAGATCTAAGAGCAATATAAATAAGCACTTAGAACTTCAGAAGACATTAATGTTATCTTTTTTCCTAGGGATAGGCAGAAGGAAGCAGTTTCGGTGCTGGTGAGGTAGATATTAGGTTTCATATTTTGACTGCAAACTGTGCCATCCTACCTTGAAGTGTTTTGTGCATCCCCAGATTTTATGCACAATACATGTCACATTACATACTCACTGGTGCTCTAGACCTTGCTTCTGTCATTTCTCAGGACATGAATGATGCAGGGGATAATGATGTTTTTTGCTGTCTTGTTCATGGTTTCTCACAGGCCAGTGGGTTATACACAGGAACTGTACTTGATCTAGTTATGTAGCTTTATCTAGGAACTGTGGAGCATTACAGAGCACATAACACCAAGTCTCCTATTCTCTGCTTTTCCAGTTTTTACTGTGGTGCACATTTATGTCTTGAATTTGCATAACTGACTTAAAGTATTATTTTCCCTTTAACTGGAGATCATCTGTTAAGTGATATCCAAGACCGTGGGAAAGGTGCTGGTAAATATCATGTAAGCACTTTTTTGTGCCTGTTGTGAATAGGCTGTCATGATTTGCATTTTTGTTAACCTGTGTTCATAATTGTATGCAACAATTCTTGGAGTATTGTTTTAATTCTGTAAAAACACTTGCATGTGAAATTGAAAAAAAAATTGCCAAATATAGAACTTGTATATTACTATTATTTTTTGAGTGTACTGTACAGTGTTTGAGCTCATGTACCCTAGTCATTAAGGAGTGCCATTTAGGAAGATTGCAGGTTCAGAAGGAAATTGATTCCTAGTGTGAGTCCCTATTTTAAACTGTTCCACAAATGTATATGAAGAAAGGGTGGCAGTGTTATGTATGTGTACTACATGACATTTCTCTCTTGATGTATTGTGTACGTAGTACATTCAGATTGTACTAAATGAACGGATTGTAATGTGTCTTCCCTCTTTCATGCATAAAGCTAGGAGTATTTTTTTTCGTCTGTCAAAGGATCACCCAAGTTTTGGTTTTTGTGTGTCTAGAAATTTGCAGTAGAGGCCGTCACTAATTTAAGTCAATAGCTTAATGTATAATTTGATGCATCAAGGACAACTCCCTTCCCTCCAGCCTTGTAGGTTAGATTTATCCTTTCCATCTGTCAACAAAATGGCATTTTTGTGAAAAATCCCTGGACTTGGAATAGCTGCACGCCTATTGCAGATTATGCCGTAATATAATTTGTCATGTTGGTAATTACACTTTTTTCCTTGCATCCTTTCTTGTGCTGGTTATCATAGTTTGAATTTCAGCCCTTGTCACCACTAAAATATTTCACTTATCACCTTGTTTGGGTATTTTTTGTTGCAGAAAAGCTCTATATTTATGCAAATGACAGAAAGATGCTTCATATAGAACTAGTAGGATTCCTTTCCATGTCTGATAGATGGGACAGAGTTTTTTCACTTGAGCTTTTGCTAATAGGATCACCTGACACACCCAGACCACGTAAAAATAGGCTGTGCATTGTTCGTGGTTTCCCAGGGATGGATATCTTCACATAACTAAGATTTGATCTGTTCTAGCCTTGTATTTCAGCAGACAACTTGATGCTTGTGAGATGTGTGCCTACTCTAGGCAGGGGGAAGTTAAGACTACAGTCCTCTCTGCTCTATATTGGAAGTGCGAGACCCGATACTGCATGTCCCAGCATCTCAGAAGTTTCATTTTAATTCCTCAAAAAAAAAAAAAAATCCTTATTTTCTCTGCACATCGGCTTTTTTTCCTTTTTGTAGGAAAATGGCAAAGAAACTTCTGCGTTTCAGAAAAGGTACAGCTTGCACACACAAGCTTCCCAACTCAAATGCACACAAGTGTGTGTATGTTGTCTAGGTCCATCTTTCTTGGATACTGCTCGCTCCATTAGGTTCATAGGTAGGTACTAGGCTAGCTGCCCGAGGGCATTTATAAGCCTTCCCAGTGTGTCAGCTTTCGCCACCCCATTGATTAATTAGCTGAGCCTCTGTCAAGAAGAGCCAATGAAGTGATCCCAGGGGTGTATTTTCTGTTACCCTTCCACTCATCAAGGTTTTTCTTGGAGTGTTAGTGAAGGGCTCTGCCTAATGTAGTTGGGAATTTTGTTCCAAAGCATGGGGAGTCTCTGTGACAGGAATCTGTCCCTTCAGCATGTTCTATTTACTGTTGTGGCGAGGTTTAGCTCACTAGAGCGAGTGGCTCGCAGTGACTTGAATTTCTTTAGGTGGAGCATGTCCATCAATTCTGAGTTGGACATGGCTTTGTAGGTCAGGCAGACATCACCTCTGAGTAAGCGATATGCCACTGAGTACAGCCGGAGTTTTTCGAGTCGGGCTGCATAGGACATATGTTTGAGGCCAGTAATCCTCTCGGTGAGGTACTTTTGTGGTCTTTCCAGTTGTTGGAAGTGTCTTGTGAGGTACATCCCAAATGGGGCATTGTACTCTATGATGGGTCTGATGAGTGACGAGTAGAGGGGCACTATAATCTCTTTATTTCTAGATGTGAACCCTTTAGTAATTAGATGGGCTACATAGAGGGATTTCCTAACTACTTTGGCAATGATTGTCAAAGGAGAGATTACTATCTACCTGGGTCCCCAGATCTCTTATTACCTCTTCTGTATTAAGGGGGCTGCCACCTATGTGGTAATTCATGGGTGTTTTGTTTTTCCCAGACGGGATGACTATGTATTTTTTGGCATTTAGCTTGAGACCATGACTGACACCAGGTGTCCGTCTCAATAAGGCCCTTTTGGAGAATGTCCGTGCCAGCTAGAGAGTCAATTATGGCTCCCAGTTTGCAGTCATCGGTGAACTTGGTTATCCATAGTCCTCCTGTGTTTGCCTGTACTTCTGAGAAGTATATGCCAAACAGTAGGGGTCCCAGGACCGAGCCTTGTGGGACACCACTTGTGACTGGTTTAGAGTCAGACCTGGAGCCCGCTATTCTTACCGTGAGTTCTGTCTGTAAGCCAGTTGGCAACCCATCTCGTGACGTAGGGGTTTATGGTTCAGGCTGGTGGTTTTTTTTTTATAATTCCCAAGTTTGGAATGGTGTTAAAAGCCTTGGCGAGGTCAAGGTAGGCTGTGTGAACCACCTTCCCCTCATATATGGTCTTGGTGACTGTCTTGAAGTCAACCAGGTTTAGTAGGCATGATCTGCCCTTAAAGCCAAACTGGGTTGGGTCAAGTGTTTGGAGGTTCCCAATGTCTTTTAACAAGTTCCATGATGATGCGCTTCATAGCCTTGCAGACCAGGCTAGTCAGGCTTATGGGGCGATAGTTACCAGGGTCAGTTGTGGCCCCTCCTTTGTCGAGCGGAATAACCATTGCTGTGTGCCATTCTATGGGCACCGTAGCCTGTGGAGAGGCTGAGGTTGAACAGTGTGTTTAGGTGGGGGAGTTAGTTCATTCTGTAGTTCATGCAAGATGCAGCCTGGGACACCATCTGGCCCCATTGACGCTGTGCTTTTGAAAGGGCTATTTTCACCTGTGCGTCTGTGATTTCCAGGACACTACACTTTTCCGGTATTGTTGTGGGCCCTTTTTGGGGTGAGAGAGGGGTGAAGTTTGCACTGAATCTATCCGCCAGGATGTTGGCAATATCAGTAGGTTCAGTATATTTTGTGCTATTTTGCACTAGCTCAGAGCATATCTGCGAGTTGTCACTTAAATTCTTAACATAGCTAAAGAAGGCTTTGTGGTTATCTTTCAAATCCTTGGCTATTTTTCTTTCGAAGTTAGCCTTGGATGATTTTATGAGGGACCATAGTTTCTTACTGATACTGATCAGGGATGTCTTTCCTTCTTGATTTGCTTTTTTTCTGAACTAGTTTCCTCCTCCTATTGTATAGCTTGTTTATGGCAGGGGTCCACCAGACTGGTTTCCTTCTCTTAGGGGAGTCTTTTAGGTCTTTGGCCAGAGTCCCATTATGGAAAGGAGAAATGTTAAATTTGAGAGAGCTCCTACTTTCAGGATCAGGGAAGACTACGGCTTCTTCTCCTTTACCAGACCGACATAAGGATCCTGAAAAGGATAAGGGAAAAACCTCAGAGATGACTGGACCCCTCCTTCAGCTCCATCACCAAAAGTCTTAAAACTTTTGGAGCAGACATTCTCCTGGGATCCCATATGCCTCCAAGGCTTTCACCAGAGCAGTTTCTGCTCTCTCAATTTTACAAGAGAATGCTAATACCCCAGACCACCTTAGTCTACCTCAAGTTATCTTGGTCCTCCAGAAGTCTCACCTTATCTGATGTGGATAAGATGACAAAATTTCTCTGGCCCCAGATCCAACTGGGGGTCTTCCAGCTCTGATGACTGTCTGTACTGTTATCACCTCATTCTTTAACACCTTCGATCCAGCCTTCTGGATTGGAACACCCAGATCCCATTTTCACCCAAGGAACATATGTTTCTGAGCTGAGACTGCATATCTTGTCACCTCTGACTTTCAGATCTGTCCGGATCTCAGAGCTGGGCAGTTGGTGTCTACTCTGACAGGGTGGGATCAGAGATCCTTGGATTTGTTCCTTCCCTTCGGGCTTTGGTGCTTGATGGTTCAGCTGTGGCATCAGCCTCTGTGCCTAGTCTGGTGGTGTCCAAGATTGAACCCTCTGTGGGGTTTTGGCTCCTAGAGTGTTCAAGGCTTAAGAGAGGGCAACCTCTTCAAAGTTGGTTGTACCCTTTCCCCATCAGATCTCCTAGGTTTGGAGCCTATTCATATTGTCCTGTTGGGGCAACCAGTTCCCACAAGGCTCAAGATGGTTCTCATTCCAGAGACTACTTCAGCTTCTGAAGCCTTCACTGACCAAAACCACAGAGGAGGTACACAACTCTAAAAGGATACGGTTAGGTTTCCCTAAGGAATTCCCTACTACTGACACTAAGTTTTGAGGAGGTCTTCTCTCAGATCCCCCCTTAGGACCTATTCAGGGAAATACTCACATTTCTTAGGGTGTTAGTCCTCCCAACCCCCTTCTCCAGAAGAGGCGTTCTTGAATTTTTGATGTCTGTCTCGCCTTCATTCTTGCTGGTTGGGACTTGGCCATCTTCAAAAGCTCGAGAGCTGCATACTGGCTCAAGGCCACCCCATATCCCATGATGCCTGGTGCTAGATACCCAGATCTTGTTTGCCACTTCTGCTGCGAGGTTGTCTACTGGCTCAGGTCGTATATTTTCATTATTTAATCGTTTTTTGATCAATATTGATAGCTTGTTAGTGTAGTTTGTTTAGACTAGTTCATCTTTAGATATATAAATACTTGTAGTTTTCTTTTTTTTCAAACTTCCCCTATCCCTTCAGAAAACTCGTTTTAGTTGGAGAGTTTTCCCCTCCCCCCTCTCTCTCTCTTTTCTGAAGTAGCCATTTAAGTTAGAGGCTAACCTATATTTCTTTAAAAAAAAAAAAAAAAAATATATATATATATATATATATATATATATATATATATATATATATATATATTATAGTATTTACTTAGCTTAGTCTTCTTATAGTTAGACTATTGTGTTGTATCCTTCACTGTTTTTGGGTGTGGTAACTTAGTGTGTGTGCGCTTTTTTTATAGTTACTATACTTAAATTGTTGTAGCACTGTATTGTGTGTGTGTGGTATCCCTTTTTTCAGTATGTCCAAGGATACCAAGGTGTCTGGGTTCAAGAAGTGTGATTCATGCTGTCAGAAGATGTCTTTGACAGATGGTCACACTTCTTGTGTCTATTGTCTCAGCGCCGTGCACCTGCAGGACTCTTGTTCGGTTTGCCATGCCTTCAGCCCAAAAGTCCTGCAGGAGCGCAAAAATAAATGAATCCTACATGGATTACTCAAGCAGGATTCACCGGCAGAGACTCGGCCCGTGAAGGCCTCTAAACCACCAAAGTCTTCGGCTCCCAGTTCGGAGCCGTCGATGGGTGAAGCTGTTCCTTCAGCCTCGGTTCCGGCCGGAACTGATTTACCTGCCTCCCAGTTGGCTCCGACTCCTCCTTCGGAGCCGACTGGGAGTCAAAAAAAAAAAAAAAAAAAAAATCCTTGTTTTCCATACTTTCCTAACTAGTGTTCCAGAGACCAGATTTTGCTGATCCCTGGGCTTTGTCTTGGTTCCTGTGTTTCTCCATTTTCCTTGTTTGGTCAGGGGGAAGTTTCTTTACTCACCAGTGAGAGTGGGGAGTACCGAGCTGCCTGTTTGTCCTTAGAGGAGTGGTTTAAGGCAGTAACTTGTAGTCTATTGGCCATTTTGGGTCATTTCCTGTCTTTTCCAGCCCCCTGCTATAAAACGCGTTTTGGCGGGCTTTTCCAGCTATTGAGAACTCAGCACAGCTCCTCGTGGTGGCCAGCAGTGTTCCTCTAGCAGCAGAGACCAGAAAAGACTACCTTTCCAGATTTTAAGTATTTTTCTTGGCTTTTTTGACCTTTTGTGACTTTCGACTACTGTTTTTGCTTGTTTTATCAAAGTTTGCACTGTTTTACTGTCTTTATAAGCTAAAACTGTTTACTGCACTTGCTAGTTTAAGTTTTGCCTAAAAGTTAAACTACAGGCTAATACACTCAAGTGTACTAGCTTTTGATAGCATTTAGTCGAAAATTATAGCATTTATTGTGTTTTCTGCCTTTCTGTAAAAAACTTGAAAAAAAAAAAAATATCCTTGTTTTCCATACTTTCCTAACTAGTGTTCCAGAGACCAGATTTTGCTGATCCCTGGGCTTTGTCTTGGTTCCTGTGTTTCTCCATTTTCCTTGTTTGGTCAGGGGGAAGTTTCTTTACTCACCAGTGAGAGTGGGGAGTACTGAGCTTGCCTGTTTGTCCTTAGAGGAGTGGTTTAAGGCAGTAACTTGTAGTCTATTGGCCATTTTGGGTAATTTCCTGTCTTTTCCAGCCCCCTGCTATAAAGCGCGCTTTAGCGCGGAGTTGCCACTGTTGCACACTAGGGCAGCGCCGGTTAAGCAGGTTTAAACTATTCGGGCTACCTAAAGTCCACTCTTCAAATTTTCCCTTAAAACTACCTTCCTCGAACTATACTACTGATCTAATCAGCGTATCCTATAACTAAAAAGATCATCTCTACTTGACTCCAAGTAGACTATTCTCTATCTGTTAAACCTAGCACTTGCTCCTACAGTACTTATCACCTTGATACAGCACTCTTGTCATAGATAGTACCCCAAAAGGCAACCCCCATTTCTCGGTCACCCACATCCCCGGAATCTCTTTTAAAGTTTTTTTGTCTATTCCTTCTAGCATGTCGAGGGATCAGTTGCTAGTGTCCTCTCCTGCTCAGCTGGTGAACCTGGGAATATTGAGGCAATGTTAAAATTGCCTCATGTACACAGACAACCCTCTCCTCCTCCCACAAAACACAAATACATGCGAGAGATGCAACTATATGGCCAAACTGGAGGCTGAGCTCTCTCAACAATAGGACTGGCAAGACCAGACAGGAGGAGAAGGTTACCACACACACTATAGACCCAGTCTCACATAGTACCATCACAACCTCAAATCATACACATAAACACACAAAGACTTACTCGGAGGCTCTGATCAAAAAAATCTACCAAAACAGCAGAGGCCACCAAAGCAGACACCCAAACAACCACCACCTCAGAACACAACACCTGCAACACATAGACCTCACAGTCAGAGTGTCAGTCACAGCCCTTAAGGCCAAACACAATGCCAGACACACTAGTCATTGGTGACTCCATAGTCAGACACACTGACGTCCCGCTCACCAGACTGAGTAAGGAGAGAGTTACAGTAAGCTGCCTGTCTGGCGCTAGAATCCGCCACATAACGCAAGTACTCGGGTCTCTCAACAGCAGGTACAAATACGACTCAGTCATTGTCCATTCTGGTGTACATGACCTGAGACATACCTCCTTGGACTACATGAAAAGAGACATTGAGGAGCTCTCTGATTATATAGACCAGGCAGGTATGACCCTGACCTTGAGCAGTATCCTACCTTCACCAAGAATGATGCCACAATACAGAGATAAGATGATCAGCTTTAACAATTGGCTTAAACTCTGGTGTCATTCAAAGGGGATCCAATGTCTGTCTGCCTGGGATGACATGCTGGACAAGCCACGCTGCTTCGCAAGGGACGGCTTGCACCTCTCACCCCTGGGATTCCGGATATTGGCAAAGGCTCTTGCCACCCCCATAGTGCCTTTTTTAGGCAAGGCTCAAATTCTAAACCTACCACCCTAGAACACAAAAAAGGGAAAAAAACTAAGGGTAATGCTGCTCAATGCCAGAAGTCTAAATCTCAAAATGCACGCACTCTAGGCCCTTCTCAGTATGGAGAACATCGATGTCTGTGCTGTGACAGAAACCTGGTTCAAGGCTCCTGAGAGCACCCCAGCACTATCAGGTTTTACCTCATATCATGCGTTCCGGCCCCAAAATCCAGACAATACCAAGAAAGGAGGGGGGGTGTCCATATTCATCAAGGACACCCACACCTCAAGACTGGTGGCAACGCACGATGCATTGGAGACCATCCAGGTGCAATTAACCATAGGCAAGACTGCTCTGCAAATTGTAGCATGTTACAGGCCACCCTCACAAACTCAGGAACCTCACATGGCTTTCCTGAAAACACTGGAGGGGATAAATGTATCTCCAAACACCATCATACTAGGTGACTTCAATTACCCTAATATAGACTGGGAACACTACTCAAGCCCAAACACCCTAGCCCAAAAGTTCCTGGAATTCATAAACTCAAATGCCATGGAACAACTAGTCACCATCCCCACAAGAGGAGAAAACATACTTGATCTCATCATCACGAACATGGGAGCACAATGTTCAACACCAGAAGTATACCCCTCACTGGTGAGATCAGATCGCAAACTAATCTCGCTGGAGGTCCTCATCCCACCCCCACCTGAAATAAAAAAGACCACAGTAAAGAACTTCTCGAAAGCCGACTTCACACTTCTAAAGACTAGTGTGGTCTCCTTTAAGGCCCCTGAGCGGCGGAAAACAGTACTCAAGCCGCTGAATCACTTACAAATGCCTTCTACCAGCACCTGCAGGACTGCATGGATAAGGCAATCCCAAGCAAAACAAAGACTCTTTGTACCAAAGGCAAGCGTCCAGTCTGGTGGACCCCAGCCATAAACAAACTCTACAACAAAAGGAGGAAGCTACTACAAGACAGAGCAAAATCCTTAAAAGGTAAGACACCTTTGATCACTATAAGTAAAAAACTAAGAGCTCTCATAAAATCATCCAAAGCAAATTTTGAGAGAAAAATAGCTAAAGACTCAAAAGACAATCATAAGGCCTTCTTTAGCTATGTTAGAAACCTGGGAGGAAACTCCCAGATATGTTCAGAACTAGTTCAAAATGATGTGAAGATTACTGATCCTACAGACATTGCCAACATACTGGCTGACAGGTTCAGTGCAAACTTCTCCCCAAAAGGGGAGATCTCTGTACCAAATGATTGCAGCCCCCCAACCATCTCTAACGCCCAAGTGAGAACTGCCCTCTCCAAAGCAAAAAACACAGCATCCATGGGACCTGATGGTGTCCCCGGCTGTGTGCTCCACGAACTCAACGAGGAATTAAACCCACAGCTAGGACAGCTGTTTAATCATAGTCTCACCTCTGGATACGTCCCCAAGGAGTGGCGCACTGCGACTGTGGTCCCACTTCACAAAGGTGGTGCCTCCACCGACCCTGGAAATTACCGGCCCATTAGCTTGACAAGCCTTATCTGCAAAGCCATGGAGAGGATCATAATGGACCTCATAAATAAAGACATAGGGAATTTGCAGACTTTGGATCCAACCCAGTTTGGCTTTGTCAAAGGCAGATCATGCCTTTTAAACTTGGTTGACTTTTTCGAAACAGTCACCAAAGCCATTGATGAGGGAAAGGCAGTCCATACAGCCTACCTCGATCTGGCGAAGGCCTTCGATACAATACCCCACTCGGGTATCATTGAAAAACTCATCAGCTTAAATGTTAACCCATACATCACAAGATGGGTTGCAAACTGGCTGAGTGACAGAACCCACAGGGTCAGAGTTGCTGGCGCCATGTCAGACTCAAAGCCTGTCACAAGTGGTGTCCCGCAGGGCTCAGTCCTGGGCCCACTCTTGTTTGGCATCTACTTTTCCGAAGTACAAGCAAACACAGGAGGGTTATGGCTGACAAAGTTTGCAGATGACTGCAAACTGGGCACCGTAGTCGAAAACACATCTGACACAGATAACCTTCAGAAGGGTCTCACAGAAATGGATAACTGGTGCCAGAGCCATGGCCTAAAGTTAAAATGCCAAAAAATGCATAGTCATACCCTTCGGGAAAAACAAGGTTACCCCCAGCTACCATATAGGTGGCAATCCACTGAGCACAGAAGAAGTTATCAGGGACCTGGGGACCCAGGTCGATAGTAGCCTGTCATTCGACACCCATGTAGCTAAAGTAGTTAGGAAGACCGTCTACATTGCCCACCTTATCATGAAGGGATTCACATCTAGATCAAGGGAGGTCATAGTCTCCCTATACTTATCACTCATCAGACCAATGATTGAGTACAATGCCCCATTCGGAATGTATCTGACCCGACACTTGCAGCAGCTGGAGAGGCCACAAAAGTTCCTCACCAAAAGGATAAAGGGTCTCAAAATCTGTCCTATGCTGCCCGACTGAAAGAACTCCAGCTCTATTCAGTCGCCACGCTGCTCAGATGTGACCTTTGCCTGACATACAAGGCCATGTCAAACCCAGATTTGATGAATATGCTTCACCTCAAAAAATCTAGATCCGTCAGAGCCACAAGGGCGGGAGACTTAAACCTCGACACGGCTATTAATAGGACGTGCTGGAGGGATAGATTCATCACCCAAAGACTCCCTATGCTGTGGAACAAAATCCCGGTATATGTGAGGCAGAGCACCTCGCTGGCCTTGTTCAAGAGAAATCTTGACCAATGGATGGGAGATCGCAGATATACCCCAGGGATTACCTCAGTGTCACTGCTCGACAGAGGCACAGCAAAATAATGGGTATAGTTCCCCATACTAAAGGGGTGGCGTAAGCCACAAAACTATGGGCTAGGCTTGTAAATGCCCTCGGGCAGATAGCCTAGTATGAACCTATGAAAAGAGATCTAGGTCTCCCTCCCTGGAGTCGATACGTTCGGTTCCAAGGTCTCCTCTGCTCCAATCGGAGCACAGTCCTCGATCCCACTCTTCTTGGTCCTCAAGACTATCCGATCATGACATGGAGAGAGTGGTCAGTAGGCTGTTAAAATTGCAGGCCCTAGCAAAAATGTCCAGCCCCCCTCATCAGGTGGCTGCTCCATCCATATCTGTTGTTATTCCTCCTCAGACTACTTCCTTGAGCTCGGAGATTGAGTTAATTGGGGTTCGAGTTGTGGAACCGTTGGCACCGATACCTTCTGCTTCGGTTCAGTCGGCTCCAATCACTTCTTTGGTACCGCCCTTGGAAGGATCTGGGCGCCGAGACTCCCTTGTTGGCTCCGAGGGGGCGAGTGGCATCGGACCCTTGTCCGACCCCGTTCTCCCTCTCGGAGCTTTGGCGCAGGTGAGCTCAGCTCCTACATCGGCTTCGGAGCCTTCCCCCTCGGTGCAGAGAGGGATTCTGTTCTCTTCGGAACCGGAGCCTTCTCGGCATCTGAGCAGGGATGTCTTTGAGGTCATGAGGAGCGTGCTGGCTCCTGAGTCAGCTCCACGATCGTCCCCACTGGCTCCTCCCACTATGGTGCCTGCGCCTGCCTCTGTCCTTCCTCCAGACCCCATGCGTGGGGAACCAACGCTCCAGGGCACCCCCTCGGGTGTATCTTCCTCTTCAGAGGCCACCTCTGATCATTCAGAGGAGCCACCTCGTAAGAGGAAATGCAAGAGGAAGCATGTTGACTCCCCTGAGTCTGTCACGTCAGATACTGACTTGGAGTATTCAAAAAGGTCCTCGAGATTCCCCTTTGAAGAGGTCTCCTTTTCAGACATCCTTGTGATGCTTGTCCCCGAGATCCCCCTCTGAAAATGTCTCCTTTTCAGACATCCTTGAGATGCTTAGGCAGAGGGGAAACTGGACTACCCTAAGCCCCTCAGAGGATGAGTCTGTATTCCTGGACGCGTTTGGTTCCTGACCTTCCACCTCTGGGTGTCTCTGCCTTTCGACCCACTCATGTCCGTAAAACTGATGAAACAAAAAAAATTGTTGATTTTTTATCCAAAGGATTAACATTCGTTCCAGATAAACATATGGACCTAGTCAAGACTATTATTGACTTTGAAACTTTTTGTCCGTAAGTTGAACTTGAACTTACTCTTGGGCAAAAGTTCCAGTGTGGTTAATACTATCAGAGTTTCAAGTTTGTTTAACCCCCCCTGCATCCAAGTTTACATGTTTTTGAAAAAACGTGCGAAATGGATATTAGAGCTATTCACAATAATAAGAGGAAGTGTCGAAGTGTTAACTTTAGTAACAACATCAGCCCTCTTGAATTTGATTTGTTAAAGGGTTGTAATATAAGGGTTATGAAGCCCGACAAAGGTGGGGGACTGGTGTTTATGGACCATTGCACATATGTTGAAAGCATGTTTAAACATCTTAATACAACGGTTTATACCAAAGTCACAATAAATGAAGTCAATTTAGCGTATAAAAAGATTAGGTCCATTTTAGGTGACTTATTTTTGGAAGGTTTTATAGATATGGACCTCTACCAGTATCTGACTATGATAGCACCAATAACACCAGTTCTTTTTGGCAGCCCTAAGATACATAAAACCATCAATAACCCCCCTTTCAGGCCTATTGTTGACGGCCAGGGGTCTATTACTTATAGTTGTGCCAAATATATTGACAGTGTTTTAAAACCACTCGTAGAGAGTGAGCCCCAAATTTGTAAAGATTCATGGGGTTTTTAGAAAAATATTAATGACTTAGAATATAAACAAGATTTTCTCACCATTGATATTAAAGATCTGTACACTGTTATTCCACAAAAAATCGGGCTAGAATGGATAAGGGACTTTATTTTCTAAAAAGGTGAATGATAACATTTATTTAATTGAAACATTGTTAGAGTTGGTTTCAACAAACAACTTTATGGTTTTTGAAGGGCAATTCTATCTGCAAAAAACTGGTGTTGCTATGGGTTCGCCTTGTGGCGGACGTTTTGCGAATGCAGTCATGGCACACTGGGAGAACAGCTATTTGTTTACTAACTCCTTGTTTAGGGATAACGTCACCTGGTACACTAGGTACCAGGATGACATGTTTTGTATATGGAAAGGAGATATAAGGTTCTTATACCTCCCTTCATTAACAGTATTTCACAAACTACAACTTTTTTGGAGTTCACTTATGCCCTGAGAGTTCAATAAATTATTTGGATATTCTTTTGATTAATGACAAGGTTAATGGTAGATATAAAAGTGTTATATATAGGAAACCTACCTATTTTTACATTTTTCTAGCAGCCATCCATACTACCAGAAAAAGGCCGTTGTTAAAGGCCAAATGGTTAGGGCTGCTAGAATGATTTCTGATTACCTCGATTTTGAGTCTGAATGTGAACTTCAGAATATGTTTTTGAATAGAGGGTATCCTGGACATATGGTGATTAATATTAAGAAGGAAGTTGTTTTTAAAAGAAGTGTGGGTCCCTTCAAACCTTTACTGACCGGAAGAAGGTTTATTCCTACGGTCAGTTTAAGGGATCATGATTGTTTACCTAATGATGAATTGTCACAGGAAAATAGTATTTTGAGAACATATCAAATTAGTTTTTTTATGTACTTTTTCTCTCGACTCCCATCTAATTAGAAATATTTTTAATAAAAATTGGGATATTATCAACAGTGATGAAACTTTAAGTCCTTTGGTATGAAACCTAAAATTACGTATAGGAGAGGCACTAACCTTAAAGCCATCTTGGAGAAAGAGTATGCCACATTTGAACAGACCTAAGGGCATGTTTAAATGTGGAGCCTGTGCACAATGCAAACACATTATGGCTATTAACCAACTTTGTATCAATGATAGAATTTATAAAATCAATTTTAGATACAATTGTGACACAGAGTGTCACATATGCTGCTTTATGCAGCCAATGCAATTGTTACATTGGAAAAACTGAGAGGAAGTTTAGACAGCGCATATACGAGCATTGTTACGCTATAAATAAAAAAGATATCAATGCTAAACATTGCATAGAACACCCTGGTCATAGTTTTAAATTTGCAATTTTACAACACAGGCCTAGTGATATTAGAGGAGGTCCTTGGCAAATCCAACTTGAAATTGATGAACTAATGTGCCAAATTAGAACAAGAGCTTATGTGTTTCCAGGATTGAACGAATATCTGTCTATTAAATGTTTTCTACGGTTATTAGCACTTAAAAGATGATCATCTTTGTATTATATACAAGTACATTACTCTTATTTATAAATTTATATTATAATAAGATTTAACAACTTTATTTTTATACATTTGTACATGTTTTCAAAAATGTAGTTAATTTCTATAAGCATTCATTTTAGGTTTATTAAGCATAAACACCATTGATTTTTAACAGGTCATTTAGCATTACATTTAGTATGCTGTAATTTTAAGAATGGAAGTTTTACGTTGTAAAAGTTTTTGAGATTTCCAATATTTTTCTTTAGTTTTTGTATGAGGTTTTATTGTGGTTTTACCAAGTGTATTTATAATTATTATATGTATTTATATGTGGTACTTGCATAATGCATAATTGTTTATTTTTTGACTCTCGAGTAGTTTGAATTTTCTATGTTTACAAACTTAAATGTTTCAAGAAGCACTACTTGTTACCTTGAAGAGTTAATAATTATCTAATTTGATTTTAATTGATCAATTAGTTCATTTACTTGTTTTAAAAATGCGGATTCAGCAATGCTTCTGGTTTTGTCTGAAGAAGGTGAGGCAAGGTCCTTGCCGAAAGCGCTCACATTATTAAACGTTCTTTTATATTTTTTTAGCCGGCTCTTATTGTGTTCTTTCGCCTTTTCAAGAGTTTTCACTCATGTCCGTGGTGGCTCGGAAGGCGTGGTCAACTCCAGACACAGTGGAACCCACCCCCCAGAAGACCTGCTAAATTCATAACGGCACCACAAGATAAACAGTTTTTGACCAAAGGTGTCCCTGTTGATGCCATGGTGATAGCGGCAGCCACGAAGAAGGAGTTGGCTGAAACTTCATCTATCCATCCCCCTAACAAGGAGTCCAGGACGATGGACAGATATGAGAAGCGGATGTTCTCTTCAGCGACCTTTTCTATCAGGTCTCTGAATTTTGTGCCACTTTACCCACCTTCAAAGGGATCTTGAAGGGAACTCCTTAAAGAGCTTGGTGATACCCTCCAAGATTCATCAGCTGAGGGGGCTTGGGCTAAGGCAGCCTCCCAGATGGCGACTCTTAATTCAGTGGTAAACTCCTTTCATTTCTTATGCAGCCGATGGTGTGAGCAGAGCCGAAGGCACAGGTGTTGCTCTAAGGAGACACGCTTGGATGCGGCTATGTAACTTTGCGGAACCTTTCAGAGCGTCTTTCACCAACACCCCCTTTGATGGTTCCTCTCTTTTTGGATCACAGGTGAAGGACACCCTTACCAGGTGTGAACAGGAAGGCAAGACTCTCTCTGCCATGGGAGTCCGTTTTTCCACTCCTTCCAGATCATATCCCAAGGGTCAAAAGAGTGGAAAGATGTGGTTCTGGAAATCTCAGGGAGCCTTGCCGGACACACATGAGTTCCCATCCAGGGGCAGAGGAGGGAACAATAATAGACGCCGCCCTCGTGGCAGAGGGGGGGTCCGCAAAACCAGGGCAGCAGGGAATTCTTTGAGAAGCCCTCCCACCATCCCTGAAGGGTTTCCCGACTGCCCACCTCTGGAGGCAGTTACAATTTATCGAACAGCCTGTGGGCACAGCACTTCAAATAGCAAAGCTTCTCCAGACAAGAATTACATTGCTTCATCAACAAGCCCATCAGAAGCCACCATCAAAGTTGATTCCCTGACGTCTGGGTTCCATCACAACAATAACTTTAGTCCCTCTAGCCTGATACTTTTAATGGCTACTGGCGGTTTGATGGTAAATCAGAAAACAGCCTATGTATTTTCCAGTGTCACTGGCAATTTGCATAACTCAAAGTGGTGGCTAGAGTCTCCTCATCTACTAAAAGGATGACCCTTTCTCTCCTCCTTCCCAAGCCACTGTGACCATGGATGCTTCTCATTTGGCATGGGGGCATTATCTGGGACAAGCAGTCCAAGGCACATGGTCGCAGGCAAGAGGCTATTATACACATCAATGTTTTGGGGAGGAGAGCAGTTCTCCTAGTGTTACAGGCATTTCAGGACTCATCCCTCATTAGGTAGGATCTTTCTCCAGATGGACAACATGTCCGTTTTAGTTCATCAGCAAGCACAGTGGAAGTAGTTTACCTGTAGTGTTGAGAGGCCATAAGGGAATGTCAATGGGGCAATGTCATCTTGCCACTTTGATTGCAATGGACATTTTGGGACAAAAACAATATTGTTGAGGATAGGTTGAGCAGGTTGATCCTTCATGTGTGACCCCTTAATCTGATAAGAGGAGCAGATTTTCAGTCACTAGGGCCATCCTTGCTGTGATCCTTTTACCTGTCCTCACAGCATCAAATGCAGCACTTCTTTGCTGTTATTCCCTTACAGGGGGAGACCATCCAGGGATGCTGTCAGTCACAATTGGGCCCTCAGACTCCTTTATGCCTGTCTTCCGACATCTGTCATAAAGTTTTAGAGAAAGCAAGTGTGATGAAGTCCACTGTTATCCTCATAACTTCTTTGTGGCCTTAACAGGCATGATTTCTCTTTCTCTGGCCTCATTAAGTACACCCTCCCTGGGTGCTGGACTCTGATCCAGGTCTTTCCCATCGGTTGGGTTCACCTCACCCAAACATTCAATCCTGCAAGTTGACCACATGGTTTCTCCAGTTCCAGTGATCTGACAGTCCAAGTTTTCCTGTTTGTTCATCCACATTTTATCCTCCCCCCCAGAAGTGTTCCAACAGGAACATCTGTAGAAGCAAGTAGAAATGGTTCTCCATTTGGACGTCTGAAAATAACTATGACCCTTTTTCTTCTACTTGCAATTTTTTTGTTTTTTTTGCCCATCTTTTTCCAGAATAGAGCCAGCTACTCCACTTTCATGGTGCAGTTAGTAGCTCTATCTTTACATGTGAGAAACACTCTAAGGCATTTTTCAGAGGTACCTTTCTTTTACATCCCTTAAAAGACCCAATTCTTTAGGACATTACTGTTTTGTTTCATGCTTTAACAGCTGCACCATTTGAACCTGCTACCAAAGTTGATCTCCACTTCTGGTCATGGAAGACCTTATTTCTGGTTGCTGCAACTTCTGCCAAGAGAATTTCTGAACTTCATGCTTTTATCTTCAAAACGTTTTCTTTTTCACAAGGACAGTGACTCTGAAGACCAATTCCTTTACTAAGGTGGCTTCTGCATTATCCATTAACCAGTCCTTAAATCTTCCAGTGTTCTTGCCAGATTTTCCAAAAAAGGCTGAAGGTACACTACATTTATTACATGTTCATCACCAGTTTTACTTCCATCGAACAAAACCCTTTAGAAGATCTGACCAACTGTTTTTCCTCATTTTCAGCTGCTAAACAAGTATCCAAAACCACCCTCTCTTGCTGGCTTTTTCAATGCTCATCTTGTCTACCGAGACTGTTATTACTTCCCTAAATACATAAAGCTCATTCCACAAGTTTGGTAGCAGCATCTACAGCTTTCTTCTCAAGTGCCAATTGAAGATGTGTGCTGTGGCCACCTTGTCTGAAGTTCACATTTTTATCTCACTTTAACAGTCCAGCTTAATACCCCCTTTCAGTTTATGCATTAAAATATCTTTCCATCCAAGAGATACCGTAGCTGGGGCCTCTGTCCCACATGTTGAGGAATGGATGGAAAAGCCAACATCAGATGCAAGTTATGTACTTGTCATAGTGATAGATCTGTATTGTCAGTTTCCTTCTTCAACAACCACCCTTCCCCTGTGTGCTATATACTTTTGTCTGTCTTCCTTTTTTCTTGGCCACATCTGGAGGTTCCTACCTGACCTGGCCTTGGCTCCTTGAGAGTTTTTTTTTCTGATTTGACTTACTAGTTTTGAGTCAGTTGGTTCCTTTTAGTCACCCTTTCTACTATCCCCAGTTCCTTCTAACTTACTGCAGGCAGACTCAATCTGAGGTACCGCATTCTCTGTAGAGGGGATAATGGTTAAAGGGAGGAGTTTGAGCACCAGATCGAAAAGCTTGAGTGCGTGAAGACTGATCTGAGGTCTGATCTGAAACACACGTTGATGGATGGAAATAAATGACCCAGATTTATTGCAATGGTATGTAGCTTTGATTTTCCTCCTCCAATCCGACTACACATTGCCCACTAAAGTGGCAAAATACTTCCACATCAGGGTCTTTGGCCCAAGCAAGAGAATTTGTGTGGCTTTTCGACTGTTGGTGGGAGCTAGAGACGTTGATGACAGATTTCACTGCCATGCTGTTTCCAGTAAGCCTCTTGTGTGCATGTGTCAGTCAGCTATCTGTGGATTCCTAAGCCTGTGGGGGTTCTATCTACCCCTTGACTGTGGATTCTTTTTTGGCTGGGTTTCATGGGATGGATCTGTTGCTGCCTTTGTCTCGTTCCCCTTTCCAGAAGCCACTGGTTTACATGTGGTTTAGTCAGAGGGTGTGGACTTGAGGGCTGCATCAGGATTGGACTACTGAAGATGAGTTGCTGATGCTGGCCCAGTTTGTCTAAGTGTTCACTATCTTCACTTTCCACCTTCTTGCTGGGGGACTGTGCATTCTCTTGAGGTTAAAAAAAACTTAGCCAAGACAGATGCAGAATGTGTGGCATTTAGATAAAAATTTTAATGAGCGAGCTCCAAGAAGCTGCATTGTCATGTACCTAATGCCCTTTCTTCTAGAGAGTTCCCTTTGATTAAAGACCTCATGGAGGTTGGTCACCATAGACAGTCTCTCTGGGTTTAGCCATAGTTGTAACAAATACAAAAGCATTTAATGCCATAGTGGAGAAATATGTCTCCAGAAGTGAAAAATGTGCATTTCTAAAAGTTTGAAAGTACATCATATAATTTACAGTGGAAATACTGTAACTGGAAGTGTAAGGAATCCTCTAACTTCAAGGAAACATATCATAGCTTGGGAAGAGAAATTCAGTTAATTTCTTGCTGTGAGTGTATTGGGTAGGAAGTGACGGAATGCAGTGTACAATTTGTATGCTGCTGGGGAGAAACTTTTTGTCTGTTGCAAAAGAGAGAGAATAGCAAGAAAAATTCAGGAATTAAGTCCAGAAAGAACATGACATTATTCACAATGTATTTAAAATAAGGCACACAGTGCCATGGGTACTATGGATGCTTATTGAGGTTGAAGAAGTTGAGCCAAAGCCTCAGTTGGAGCTTTGGAATAGTGTGTGGCGTAAGAACTGGTGAGGCAAGGGGGGGGGGTTAAAAGAGAAGCAGAATGTTATCTTATCCAAAGTTGTGGATATGAGCAAGTGACATTACTAGTTCATAGTTGAAATCAACTGAGGAAAAGGTACATGCAAATTGAGTTAAATAAGTGTGATACAAGAATATTGCATTAGTAATGGGTATGAAAAGATTAGCCATGTGGCAATATATTGTAACAGTAACTGAGACAAAAGAAAAGATTCTAAAGTTTAGGTTCAAGCCTCATTTATTATGTCTGATTGTAAGCATTTGAGGAGGCACTTTACTGGATTTGGTAAATTCTGTAAAATCTGTGCTAGAGGGGATCATTTTTTTAAATAGTTAAGACAAATTTGCTGAAGTGAATTTTGAAGCTGTTGAAACTGAATATAAAAATGAGATGGTTTGCAATGCCATTGAAGTGAAAAGAGTTGATAGGGTGAAGTTTAAAAATGCCTTACCTGGTGCTGTAAGATTGACAGGACATACTGAAAATTAATTAATTAGTAAAATGTTTATTTTCTGTGATGCATTTAAAATTCAAATTTTCTTGATCATTTCCAAACAATGGGACTAAAGATGCTTAACAGATGGCTGTACCCACATGAAAGCACTGCGTCAAAAAAGCAGATGATAAACCGTCCTGAACCTCTTAATTTTAAATTATCAAAACTGTAGCATTTAAGCAAATTCATTCCTCTAATACTTAAGGACTGGGGCTTCAAAGCTGTGGGTGTTCAGCCAAATGCACTGTGGTTAATTTGCATGCTTCATGCTTGGACACTGCAATCTCTTGAGTTGTACAAAATCTTTAAATCACTTCTGGTCCTAGTAAAAATATTTTACATTGGCTATTAATGCTGATTTAGATGGAGTGTATGAGCATATTTGTGCTGTGTGCATAACATAGCTTAATCTAGAGGGAGAATTCATGGCATTCTTAGTACCAGCTCACCCTTGACATTGAGTGAACTCTGATTTCTTAAGTTTTAAAGAGTCATGTATCATAAAAAGTATGAATGATTATTCCAAATTCCCTGTAGTAGTCAAAATAACAAGTGCAGGTCTGATTAATATATTAAAATTCTATATTCTCAAGACAGGATACGTGAGGTCACAACTGACAGTTTACTATGCAGCTAAGGTCATGAATTTAGAAGATAGTTGTGTTGGGGGGGGGGGGATTCAGAAGTGTAGTATCTGGTCCACACTACACACGTTCCAATGCTATGTATGATCCTTTGATCCTTATGCAAATATAAGGCCATCAGGGATACATAACCATTGGGAAAAGGGGCAAGTTTTGATCAGTGAGGACATGAAGCCTCATGTTAATGGTGAGAAAAATCACAAGTAAAAAAAAAAATGGTAGAAACTGTAAGAATGGTCATTTCACATTTTTAGTGTACAAGAGTGCTCTGCTACAAAAATGTTGAGGTCCTCTGCTAATAGGCAGAATGTTGAAAAGCAGATTACCTACTTGTGTTGCATTACTTATACCTAAAAAAGGCAACTGAGTAAATGAAGGATGCAACATTACTGATATGACAGAAACTGGGGACAGCTGTCAGAAATGCAAGTTGGAGAAAAGTTGAAAATATAAAATCCATAGCTGGTAAAGCAGCTGAACAAACAGAGAAAATCCTGTGTTGTTTGTGGGGAAGATCTAAAGTTACATAGAAGGAATTTTACACGTTTGTCAGATATGTCCCTGTCCAAAGAAGATGTAACCAGAATTCAGTAGCAGTACTGTCATTAGAAAATGGAGGGCATGGGAAATTTGATAGTCAAGCATTTGTAGATGGAGGCGCCTGTCTCCAAAATAAGGAGTCAGTGTTAAGTTGTTGTCTTTTGGCTTTTACCGGTTAGGGGTCGCCACAGCGGAACTCCGGTCTGCTAATGATTGGCAGTTGATTTTTATGTGCCGAGTTGCCAGCCCTGACGCACAACCTTCAACGAAGGTATGCCCATTCACGCATGTCTCCATGCAGAAGACGCCCTAGCTGAGAATCGAACCAGACAGTGTCTTACTGTGAGGCGACAATGCTACTAGTCCTATTAAATGCCAGGTTTTGATCATCATAGAGAGGTACAGACTAAGGATGGAAAAGCTGCATATATTAGATGCCTCTTGGGTATGTGCATAAGTCTGTTTTTGCTGGAAAAAAAGCTCATGACATGCTTGGTATATAGTTAAGGTAAGTTTCAAAACAACCAACATGAACATAAAGCACAATGCAGTATATTAAAACTTGAAATGGTTTCCTTTGTGTTTGAATTTGATTTTTTTTTCAGGAATTCTAGAGATTTTCTTCTTTACTGCTTATGCACTGCAGTTAGATGTATGGGATCAAAATCTTTGCGCACACACTAAAATGCAGTACCCTGGAGAGAGAGACCCCATACACACACACACACACACACACGCTGTGTGTGATCACTGTTTCAGTCTGAGTTGGATCATCCTGTGTGTGTGAAATGTATAAGGCAGTGGGCGGACAAAACTTTGTAAGAGTATAGTAGGGTTTATCTCTACAGACATACCTGTACTAGTGTGTGTTCTTTTTGGCCAGAATCAAGTTTTTAATGTCGGTGTACTTGAGTGAGTTTCAAGCCACTACACAAAGGAATATGCTTAGACCAGATTGGCTTTGATCATGTATAGTAGGTATGCCAGTGATCTGGCTTGCAGGAAGCTGCATGGTGTGGTATACTTCTGTAGAGCTTCATACTGATTAAATCCCTCTTATAGACTGGTCACCATCCACAGGGTCTGTGTGTTAAACCACCACCCTAAAAACCCACAGACAAAGCAAAATTTATTGGGTTTAATTTTAAAGCTAATGCCCTCTGGCATCTTGGGTAGCCTAGAAGTTACATAGCAGTTGCAGTCTTGAGGTGGCTTGGAAATTGCCTCTGGGAATGATTGTGAAGGTTTACGTGACTTGTGGTTTTCTTTGGGTGCCTAACCAGACTCATTTGTTTCCCCTTGTTTGCTAGCTCCTTGCTGGGGCCCTATAAGAGGAATCTGCAATTGCAGGAATGCTTTCAATTAAGTTTAGATGGAAGCAGTTCACATGGATGGTATGTTGCATCATTACAGCTCTTTCAGGTATACAGATGAGTCTTGTTGCATTTCTGGTTTCTGTTACTGCAGAGTCTGGGTATTTTCTGCCCTTTGTCTTAAATTGAGGAGAGTGAGACTTTATCCTAGCTGCCTTAGTCCCCCCTACTTTTAAGAGGAATGTTTCCATCCCCATTTTTGGGTGCTTTTCCCTTTGGTAGATTGAATAATTTGATATGCTGGTTTGGCTGCTTTTGGGTCCTTGTCCAGTAATATGTTTTTTTTCTGCTGCTGTTTTTCTTATGGTTCACTCTCCTCTTGGCCGGAAAGCCAAACACCTGCAAATAGGGCTGGGCCCTCTACAGTGGGTTCCCTCCTTTTTCACACTTCTAGAGATTGTAGTCTCTGTCCTATAAACACATCATGTTACCTTTTGGCTTTTTGCTGAGATGAGAACTAAGAGGAGGATTTCAAGAGAATTTCTCTCCCAAGAGTGGTATCTGGTTATTGCAGGGTCTCTGTCAAAGCAGAGATCATGTATTGTAATGGCCAGCTGACTGCCAGCACCTACAGTGGATATAAAAAGTGTACACACCCCTGTTAAAATGCCAGGTTTTTGTGATATAAAAAATGAGAATAAGGCTCATCTGTATGCCTGAAAGAGCTGTAATGATGCAACATGCCATCCTTGTGAACTGCTTCCATCTAAACTTGATTGAAAAGCATCCCTGCAATTGCAGATTCCTCTTATAGGACCACAGCAAGAAGCTTGCAAACAAAGGGAAAAAAAGTGTCTGGTTAGGCACCCAAAGAAAACAAGTCATGTAAACCTTCATGATCAAATGGGCTCCTAAAAACAGAGGTGGCTAACTTCACAGGGCACCCATGCAAATGGACAATAGTTGCATGACCGCCAAATCATACACCAGTGCACTGTACGAACATGTATACAAATGCATGGATCTCGCCATACCCAATAGAACCAAGATGCTCTAATCTTATTAAAAAAAAAAAAAAAAAAAAGCCATCTGGTGGTCCCCTACCATAAACAGTCTACAACAAAAGGAGAAACTGATGAGATAATAAAGACAACCACAAGGCCTTCTATTATGTAATGAATCTCCACGGCAATACCCAGATTTGCTCAGAGCTACTGCACAATAGTACCTCCTATATGGAGCCAACAGATATTGCCAATATACTGGCCGACAGATTCAGTGCCAACTTTACCCCACTACCCCCCCCAAAGGACCAATCACAGTACCAGTAAATTGCCAGGCACCCAGTATTACTGCTGTACCAGTTAAAACAGCACTGTCCAAGGCCAAGAATACAGCTTCTGTGGGACCTGACATTATCCGTGGCTGTGTTCTACATGAACTACAGAGTGAACTGGCACCAAAACTGTGTGCCCTGTTCAATCACAGCCTCACCTCTGGCTTTGTCCCTACCAAATGGCGCACTGCTACAGTCATCCCTCTCCAGAAAGGAGGAGATAATACAGACCCTGGGAACTATCGCCCCATTAGTCTGACATGCAAAGCTAGGGAACTCATCATCATGGACCTAATAAACAAGGATATAGGAACTTCCAAACTCTAGCTCCCACACAGTTTGGTTTTTGTGAAGGATAGATCATGCCTGCTCAACTTGGTCGACTTTGAGTCAGTCACCAGAGCTGTGGATGAAGGCACGGTGATCTGTACAGCCTACCTTGATCTGGCCAAGGCCTTTGATACCATTCCCCACTTAGGAATCATACAAAAACTCATTAAGGTAGGCATCAACCCCTATATCACTAGGTGGGTTGCAAACTGGCTCACAGATGGAACCCACTGTGTGAAAGTAGCTGTCAGACTGCTGACCATTCACAAGTGGAGTCCCACAGGGTTCGGTCCTGGGTCCTCTCCTGTTTATCTACTACTCTGAAGTCCAGGCCAACATGAAGAGACTGGCTGACAAAATTGGGAGCTGCTATTAACTCCCCAAATGATGTTGACATCTTACAGAAAGGCCTCAGACCAACAACTAGTGTCAGAACCATGGCCTTAAGCTCAATGCCAAAAAATGTGTTGTCATCCCCTTTGGGAAAAACCCAGTTCCCGTGAATTACTACATCAATGGTAGTCCACTGAACACAGAAGACATTTGAGATCTAGGAACACAGATTGACAGCAACCTCTCTTGACCACCACATTGCCATTGTGGTCGCAGTCCTATGTGACACATCTCATTATGAAGGGTTTTGCATCCAGGAAGAAAGATGCAATAGTCTCCCTCTACTCTTCTCTCATTAGGCCAGTCATTAAGTACAATGCCTCATTTGGCATGTACCTCACTAGACACCTGCAACAACTGGAGAGGCTGCAAAAGTACCTCACAAAAAGGATCCTAGGCCTTAAACACTTGTCCTATATGGACAGACTCAAAAAAAACTCCCAACTATTCTCTGTCTCATATTGCCTACTTAGAGGCGAACTCTGCTTGACTTAAAGCCATGTCTGACCTAGCACTGTTAGAAATGCCACATCAAAAAAATCCCAATCCCTCCGCACCACACATTCCAGAGACCTCAACCTCATTACCACAATCAGCAGAACATACTAGAGGGACAGGTTCATAACCCAGAGACTGCACATGCTATGGAATAGATTTCCCATACATGTCAAACCGAGCACCTCACTGGCCCTCTTCAAGAGAAATCTTGATGAGTCGATGGGAAATAGAAAATTCTCCCCGGGGATCTCTCCAGTGGCTCTACTTGATAGACGCACTGGGAACTAAGGTAGGGTGGCATGATGCCAGGGTAATCTTATGGGCTAGGCTTGTAAAGGCTCCAGGGCCATTAGCCTAGTACACACCTATGAACCTATTTTGAAACTTTTCCCACCTTTAATGTAACCTATAACCTGTACAATTCAATTGAAAAACAAATATGTTGGGGGAACAAATATAAAAAATAAGAAAACGTACAGTAAGCTGGTTGCATAAGTGTGCACACCCTTAAACTAATACTTTGTTGAAGCATCTTTTGATTTAATTACAACATTGTGTTCTTGGGTACACACCTGCCATCAATTAGAGACTGATTAACCCCAAATAAAGTTCAGCTGCCCTAGTAGGATTTTCCTGACATTTACTCAGTTGCCTGCTACAGCAAAAGCCATGGTTTGCAGAGAGCTTACAAAGCATCAAAGAGATCAGTCAGGAGAAGGGTGCAAAAAAATATCCACAGTATTGGATATACTATGGATCACAGTGAAGATGGTCTTCAAAAAGTGTCCAAAATATGGACAACAGTGATGTTACAAAGAACTGGACGTCCCTCCAAAATTGATGAAAGGACTAAATGAAAACTGGTCAGGGAGGCTGCCAACAGACCTACAGCAACACTGAAGGAGCTGCAAGAATTTCTGGCAAGTACTGATTGTGTACTACATGTGGCAACAGTCTCCCGTATTCTCCATGTCTGGACTATGGAGTAGGGTTGCAAGATGGAAGCCTTTTCTTACACAGAAAAACATCCAGGCCCTGCTAAAATTTGTAAAACAATACATAGTCTCCCAAAAGCATGTGGGGAAAATGTGTTATGGTCTGATGAAACCAAGGTTGAACTTTTTGGCCACAATTCTAAAAGGTATGTTTGGAGCAAAAACAACACTTCGCATCACCAAAAGAACACCATCCCCACAGTGAAACATGGTGGTGGCAGTATCATGCTTTGGGTTATCTTCAGCTCAAACTGTGGCTTTAGTCAAGGTGGAGGGAATTATGAACAGTTCCAAATACCAGTCACTCTTAACCAAAACCTTCAGGCGTCTGCTAAAAAGCTGAAGATGAAGAGGGATTTCATCGTTCAACATGACAATTACCCAAGCATGCATCTAAATCAACAAAAAAATAAGTTATGTACTTACCATAACGTTCCATGTGAGCTGTACATCTCGCCTTTTTGTTCTTACAAACGGGTTCGTAGCCGATCCCTCAGCTCCGAGTTAGCCGCTTTCCAAGCTCAGACTCTCTCAGAGAAGCTCGAGACCTAGTGGATATCCCATGATTCCCTGCTGTAACTCCCCAGATCTAGCAAGCTGCAATGCAGGAAACCAAGGAAAAGTACCAACCCCCTGAATCGTGAATTCCAGAAGAAAACAGGAATAGAGGAAGGAGGCAACCTGCCCAAGGATAGGCTGATCTAAAAATGACTAAAACTGACCTCACTGCTAAGGCAACCATCACTCTCCACGGAGGGGGATGGAGGGAGGGAGTGTAAGAACAAAAAGGCGAGATGTACAACTCACATGGAACGTTATGGTAAGTACATAACTTCTTTACGTGAAGTTGTACTATCTCGCCGTTTTGTTCTTACAAACGGGTAGTGTCCCAAGCACCCTAATCCTGGGTGGCTCATAGGAGAACATTCCTGAGCACAGTGGAACCAAAGGAGGCCCTGTCCACTTTATAGTGAGTGATGAACGTGTGAGGCTTAGACCATGTGACAGCTGCACAGATAACATCTAAAGGCAAACGGGCAGCATACGCCAGGGATGTAGACACCGCCTGGGTAGAATGGGCTTTAACGTCAGAGGACAATAACTGATTGGTAGACGCATAAACAAATTTGATACAGTTAGCCAGCCATCTGGATAAAGTGGTTTTTGAAACTGCATGTCCCTTCCTGTGTTATCAACGAACGAAACAAACAGCTGTTCAGTCTGTCTGAAATCCTTAGTACAGTCAAGGTAGAATCTTAGCTGCCGGTGCATGTTAAGCTTATGCAACATATATTCTAGTTTGTTGGTGTGATGTCTGAAGAAGGTAGGACGTTTGATGGATTGATTTAGGTTGCTCTCTGAGCACACTTTGGGAAGGAAAGTGGGGTTAGTCCTAAGAGAAACTCTGGGTGAAAAATTAAATATGGCAGTCTGGAGGACAATGCCTGCAGTTCAGACACTCTGCGTGGAAGTAATGGCTACCAAGAAAATAGTTTTCCACAAAAGGAATTTCAGATGGCATGAAGAGGCTGGTTCGAATGGGGAAAGCATCAATTGTGATAATATGAGATTTAAATTCCAGGGAGAAATAGGGTGCCTAACCAGTGGTCTGAGGTGATGGGTTCCTTTTAGAAATGCTTTACAAAGCCTATGCGCCATAATGTTAGATCCATCACATCCTACATGAAAGTTTGAGATGGCAGCCAATTGTACTCTTATGGTGGCAGCTGCTGAGCCCTTATTGAACAATGAGGATAAAAACTCCAGAATGATATGAAGTGGTGCCACAAATGGATCAATGTTGTAGCGAGCAACCCAATGTACGAATCGTTTCCACTTGCTATTGTGTAATTTCCTGGTAGACAGTTTGTGAGAAGAAACTATGATATGCTGGATGGCAGGGGACAAATCAGTAGACCTGGCTAAAGTGGGAATTGGAGCAGCCAAGCTGTCAGATTTAGGGAAGGATGAAAAACTCCCGACTAATGGGTCAGCAGCTCCGGCACTGGGTCCAGGATCCACGGTTCTTCCAGTTGACATTTCCACAGAAAGGGGAACCAAATTTGCCAAGGCCAAGACTGGGCTATCAATATAACTGTACTTCCTAGACTTTTGGCTTTCTGAATAAATCTGGGAATTGAGGGGATCGGTGGAATGGCGTATAGGAGACCCGGGGGCCAATCGTGCACGAGTGCGTCCCTTGGTTTGTTTCCGGTGGGGGATAAAGGGCAAAGTAGCTGCTGCATTTGGCATTCATTGGGGATGCAAACAGGTCGCAGCAAGGCCGGCCCCATCGGAGGAAGATCTGTTCCACCACACTCTGTTTTAGAGGCCACTCGTGAGGCAGCAGCATAGCCCTGCTTAAACTGTTGGCTATCACGTTGGAAGATCCCAGGATGTGCATTGCTGTCAGAAAGCGTCCGGTGGATACAGCTTACTGCCATATTCCCAGGGCCTCTTGGCATAGGGGATAGGACTTGGTTCCCCCTTGTTTGTTGATGTACCAGACTACCGACATGTCCGTCTGGATGGCAATTGTACCTAGAGGTAGAGAGTTGTGAAAGTGCTGCAATGCTAGGAACACTGCTCTCAGCTCCAGGACGTTGATATGCAAATGAGTCTCCATAACCGACCAACAGCCTTGGATAGTCTTTCCCTGAAAAAGCCCCCCCCACCCTATCAGGGAAGCATCCGTGGTCACTGTGGCTACGGGTTGGGGAAGAACAAAGGGACGACCGATTGTCACTTGGTCGCTGATTAACCACCAAGTGAGATCTTTCTTGCAAAAAGTTGTCAATCGAATCTCGTATGATAAGGGTAGACTCTGGTAAGACCGTTGAGCGAAAAGTAGCCATTGTAATATCCGCATGTGCATTCGGCCTAAGGGAACTGCTATCAAGGCCGCTGCCATTGTGCCCAAAAGTTGTAGTATCTGTGACACCGGTGCTTTGTCGAGAACTAGGAGGCTGGATAACTGATCCCTCAGTGAGACAATTCTGGATTGAGGCAACCAGATTTTTTCGTTGACTGTGTCTATTTCTGCTCCTAAGAAGGTAATATGCTGCGAGGGCAATAATGCAGATTTCTCGAAATTTAGAGTGATACCTAAACAAGAACAAAGATGTATTAAGTAGTTTCTTGTCCACAGAAGTTGATACTTGGTGGTGGCGGTAAGGAGCCAGTCATCCAGATACGGAAACACTCGGAATCCTAGTCATCTCAGATGAGCCGTAACCACCGCCATGCATTTGGTGAACACCCTGAGGGCTGTGGTGAGACCAAAGGACAGGGCTCTGAATTGGTAATGACTGGCTCCCAGCCGAAAACGCAGATGATCTCTGGATGCTCTGTCCATTTTGATATGGTAGTATGCATCCTTGATCTATAGAGCACATCCACTCCCCCTGTGGCAAAAAAGGGAGGATTGATTGCAGCGTGACCATCCAGAACTTCTCCTTCTTTACAAAGGCGTTGAGCCTGCTGAGGTCTAGAATGGGCCTCCAGTCCCCCCGTCTTCTTTGGCACTAAAAAGAACCTTGAGTAAGTTCAGAATCCTCTTTGGTCTGCCAGGACTGGCTGGATGACTCTCTTGTCTAGAACATTATGAATCTCTATCTCTGCTAGTTTTCTCAGACTGGGTGGAACGTCTGGACTTTTTGCAAATACAGGGGGATTTCTTATAAAGGGAATGTGGCAACCTCTGGTAATGATGCTTTTCACCCAGGAATCTGTTGTGATGTTTAGCCAGGCATTTGGGTGTAAAGCTAAGCAACCCCCGACTGTCTCCAGAGTAGAACAGCCAGGCTTCCTTTCCTGAACGTTGATAGGGTTTGCCAGAGAACTGCTCCCTGTCACCCTGGTTTTGCGGACCACCTCTGCCGATTGGACGGCGTCTTCCATTTTGACCTCTTCCTCTGCCTCTGGAGGAGGTATCTGTAGGTGTGTTTTGGAAAGTTTCCTGAGGTTTCCGGAACTACATTTTCCCACTTCGTTGCCCTTTGGGGTACAGTCTGGTTGGAGTGGAAAAACAGGCTCTGGCAGATGGTCTTTCCTTCTTGCTCACACCTCATAGGCGTCTCCTTAACTTTTGGACCGAACAAGGCCGATCCGTCAAAGGGGGTGTTCACAAATGAAGACTTAAAGGCTTCCGCGAAGGAGCACAGGCGCATCCAGGATTGTCTCCTAAGAGCTATCGCTGAACCCACCGCTCTACTCGAGCCCTCGGCAGCATACGAAATGAGCTGCATGGATGAGTTGACTATGGAATTTAGGGTGTTGAGTTGTGCATTCACCTTGTCAGAGATTGCATCAGCTACATTACCGTGGAGAGTGTCTCCTAGTTCTTTCAGGAGATCTCGTTGAAGATGTGTGAAATGAGTTAGGTAGTTTAGCGATCTCATGGAAAATGTCGCCGAACTGAAAATGTGTTTTCCATATCTGTCCATAGTCCTGGAATCTTTATTAGGAGGATGGACTGTAGAAGAAGATTCCGACATCTTTCTTAGTGGCCGCCACCACCATAGAATCTACCGGAACTCCTTTTGTCAAGAAGGACTTGTCTGATGGTGCAGTAATGAACTTATTAGGCCTCCAAGGGACTGGTTCCATGGTGTCAGGAGACTCCCACGCCCTTCGAGCAACTAGTTCCATTAGTTCATCGAAGGGCGGAGTAACCCAAGAGGTGGATGGTTGAGATCCAAAGGCCTTCAGGAGAACCGACTCATCCTCAGTAGGGGCAAGGGACTGCCAAATCCCCTCTGTTTCAGGATTTCTAGAATGTCTGAAAATGAGACATCTTCTGAGGGGGGCCGTGGGGACCCTTCTGATTCCTCCAAGTCTGTATCTGATGTAAGAGATTCCTGAGGGGAATCTAAGTGCCTCCTATTGCACAGTTTCTTCCTAGGCACTTCCTCGGTGGGAGCCTCTGGAGAAGTATGTAGGGAGGACGGGTCACCCAAAGGGGATTCCTGAGGCCCTGGATCTCGACGCTTAGAAGGGATCTGAGGAGAAGAGGTAGAACGAGACCCTTTGGGAAGAGGTGAAGACAAATGCGAGGAAGTAGTAGTCTTAGCAGACAAAACCTTCCTCATGGCATCGAAGGTGCTAGAATCCCGATTCTAAGAATCGATTGGCTCCAAAGAGATCGGTCGATCGCTCTGAACAGAGACCCCATGCTCCAAACCAGAGGACGGGGCTGAGGACATCTGTGCTAAAGCACCGAGCGGTAGAGTCAGAACCGAAGTGTCGGTTCGACTCTCACGACTGGAGTCAACGAGTGACTGTCGGTCCCGAGGTTCTTCCGATGGTACCGAAGAAACCAAGGGAAGAAGATCGAACCTCTGCTCCACAGGTTCTACTAGCATCGGTTCCGTCAGCCCCAGCTCCGAAGATTCGATGGGTTTCGGAGGAGGAGGAATGGAGGAAACAAGGGGCAAATTCGGCTCCGAAGTCACTTGACTCGAAGCAGATAACATTTTGGCAAGGTCCGGGTTCTCCAATAACCTTTTCACCACTCGACCCAGATCCACATCAGATAATTTAGAGGAGTGTGAAGAGTGATGGTTTGAAGGAGCCGAAGAATGCACCGACTGAAGGATAGGTGATTGGGGTGCATCGAAAATCGACTCCACCACCAGAGATCGAACAGGTGGATCGATACTCTGTCCCGAGGTCTGTGGAACTGATATTAAAATCACGCCTGAGGTACTTGGAGCTGGAGACTTAGGCTCCGAAGATCCTCTAGAAGACTTAGACCCCTTCGACGTCTTAGAAGAGAGGTCAGCTTTTTCAAGAGCGGCCTGAAAATCCGGTTTTAGAAGCCCTCTATCTACCAACTTCCTTCTTCTTTCTAGCAGAACTCTAGCACTGAAGGAGTGGCAGATAGAGCAGACTTCTTGCAAATGTACAGAGCCAAGACAATACACACGTGTTGTGGTCATCAGTAATGGACATCATCTGTCCACAACCACTTCTCTTAAAACCTGACTTTTGTTTTTCGGACATACTAAAGTCCAACAAAAAACACAACTAATAAGCTTAAGTATTCTACTATGATTTTATATATATATATATATATATATATATATATATATATATATATATAAATAAAAGAGAAACCCTGACTAAAATATGTATATAATATATTGACAGAGCCCTGTCAACTACTAAGGAGAAAAAACCCTTCAACTACTAAATTACTATAAAAAATCTACTCTACCAAAACTAACTAATTTAAGACCATCAAAGAAAATAAATTCTTAAACTACAAAAATTTTTAAGTAAGAAAAGTTTTCACTGGCCCGAGCTTCACTCTTGAGAGCTTGCAATCGTGGGAAATCCACTAGGTCTCGAGCTTCTCTGAGAGTCTGAGCTTGGAAAGCGGCCGACTCTCGGCTCCGAACCCGTTTGTAAGAACAAAATGGCGAGATAGTACAACTTCATATGAATGGCTTCACCATTAGAAAATTAGTTTTTTTTTTTTTTTTTTGAATGGCCCAGACCTAAATCCAGTAGAAAATCTGTGGGATGACCTGAAGAGGCTGTGCACAAGAGATGTCCTCAGAACCTGCTAGATTTGGAGCGCTTTTGCAAGGAAGAGTGGGTAGTCAGAACCTGATAGATTTGGAGCACTTTTGCAAGGAAGCGTGGGTAAATATTGCCAAGTCAAGATGTGCCATGCTGATAGACACCTACCCAAGAAGACAATGCTGTATTTAAATCAAAAGGTGCTTCAACAAAGTATTGGCTTAAGGTTGTGCACACTAATGCAACCAGCTTATTGTACATTTTCTTCCCCAACAGATTTGTTTTTCAGTTGAATTGTACAGATTATAGGTCACCTTAAAGGTGGGAAAAGTTTTGAAATGATTTATTGTGGTCTCATTTTTATGTCACAAAAATCTGGTATTTTAACAGGGGTGTGTACACTCTTTATATCCATTGTAGGTGTGGAGTTAATTCTTTACACCCGGAGTGGGTAGTTTAGTTATCTGTATGGGATCCAATTTTGGTCTGATGTAGTTCCAGCTCTTCAGGAGTTGTTACTTTTACTCTTTGCTCAGTTTCTTTGGCAGGCTTGGACACCAGGGCTTTTTTGGGTCCCCATTGCTCCATTTACATTCAACTTCATTGTCCACAGGTTCTGGGATGGGCAGTCTACCTGAGTGTTGCTGTCACTTAGTGTTGTAGTTCTTGCTTTTTCCATCTTATTGGTTTTACTTCAGGTCCAGGTAAGGAAACCCCATCAGGAAGGGTATTTAATGTCTGATGTATGTTTTTAATGGTGTCATTTGATCTTGCAAGAGGATCCTCCTTGATGGGTTAGGGTTGCTCTCTAACCAGATTTCTCTCAGTGATTGGTCCCTTTTACCAGCTAAGTTTCCTTTTTAAGTCAGATAAGTATATTCTTGCATATCCTTTAAGAAATGGGGGTGTCAAATTTCCATTGTTTTGATTTTCAGGTGGATGCCTGCTATGGTTTTAGGGGCACAGTGGTGGTTATTGGAAATGACATAGTGTAGTGAATGGTATCAGTGTGCATCATAGGAGGCACATAGCTATCCTGAATTTTTATAATTTTGTTAAAAGATGCAGAATGCTGATTGGTGGAGATGATAAATCTGACTATGGGAACCCATCGAGGGGAGTTCTGTTCAAACTGATGCACTTAAAGTAATATGCAGCAGCTGCTTTTTTTTCTGTATTCTGGAGCAGGCAACAAAGGCCCGTTACAAAATTCTTACATCCCACCTTCTCTGATTAGGGGTGGTGCCTCCTACTAGTGTATGCATTGGCAATAGATCTTGGATATAAGGACACACTCAATGCTAGCCTCTTCAGTTCTTTGCAACAATTGCACAGTTCATATTTTGATCCTGTCTCAATATTCCCCTGTCACTAGATCAGCAACCAGTACTGTATGAAGTTTCAGAGGTGCCATTGCTTAGCTGCCATGGTGATGTCATATTAAACTCTTGCCTTTGATCCATCACCTCACATGCTGACAGCTTTGGTATATAGGCAGCATGCAGACTGATATACAGTCCCCTGAAACAATCCCCAGCAGGAGTTTGAGCAAAGTGATAATAGTGAGCTAGGCTTTGGCAAATATCTCTCCTCAGCTGAATGCTTTTGGCCAGGATACTCAAGCTGTCAACTTGGGATGGATCAGCCTCACTCCATCACTCCAGTTGTTGGCTGAAGATAGAAAAACTTGCCCCAATAACCACCCTAGTCGATCTCAAATGCTGTCACTGCCATCTATGAGTAGCATGCCGCTTACTGTCCTGTTGAGAGTGGACTTAAACTCCATATTCAGACTTAGCATTGAGAGCAAGCTTCTCTTGCTACAGCTAGCTTTTTTCCCCCTCTGAAGTTACATTAACCCTTCACCATCTATGGAACATTGTACCTTTGACTTTCTGATATATTCAGCTACATTTAGAGTACAATTAGAGAATGTAATGTGATGCAAAATTCCAACCAGGATTACCCTTCCTTAGGAGAGATGCTCGGGCTTGTACCTTTTTTCACCTGCTGTGTACTCTTCCTTATTCTCAAGAAGCCAAATAAGTATGTATAGTAATAAACTAGGAATGTTAGATCATTTAACCAGGACCTTGATGTACTTCCTGTAATCACTTTTGCAGTATTATGAAATATTGGGATATTCTGCAAGGGATCACCATACTTATGGCCAGGACATTAAAGCCTAGGCATCTTCCTGCCATGCTGAGATGCATAAGGGATGTATGGACATGAAGTAACTTGGATATCTGATGTAGCTTTCATTCCTCCTCTTGAATGGGTTATGGTTCTGTCCTCTGATCAGACTGTGCCCATTTCTTCAGACTAGGATCCAAGTCATGAGCTCCTTCCACTACCCACAATGCCCTGCACTATAACCAACCTCCACAGATCTCATTTGCCAGCAGTGGTATCAGATGTGGTTGCCTGGGTCTCAAGCTTTTTGGGTATCTTTTTTATTGGATAAGTGCTCTTTGTTTTTTTTTTCTTATTCCTTGTAAATTCCTCCCCTATCCTTTTGATAGTGTGTGTGTAGTCTTCTCTTGTGCCCTCTCTTACCTAAGGTTTGTCCCATGCTCTGGGTAGCCATTTTCTTCTGTTAGGCTCCCCATCTTTTCCCTTTTACAAAAAAAAAAAAAAAAAAAAAACTCCTTTTAGTGTTTTTCTGCCTGTCTGGTTTCTTGAGTTTTCATTTTGTGTGTGTAACATCCTTTTCTTGGGTCATGGCTGACAAACCCTCCAATTTAAATGGTGCTCAGAAGTTTCCACATTCCTATGCACATTCTGTGTTTACTGCTTGAATGCAGAGCATCTGCAGTCTCCCTGCTCTGTTTGTGAAAGCTTTAAACCCTAGAGCTATAGAAGACTGCAGAAACAAGTTGAATTTGAAGGGCCCTTTTGCCTGCTTCCTCTTCAGTGGCTCAGTCCCACTCTAAAAGCCATGTGTGAGAGCCTCCGACTCCAGGAAGTGCCCTCAAGTCTTCAAGGCTGTCTTCAGAGCCACCTGCTAAGGTTGGAAGGCTGTTGGATCAGACTTCTTCGGATCATAGGCCTACTTCTGCTCCAAGGCTGTCTTTGGATCTGTGGTGATCTCCAGTTCACCTGATACTGCTGCCCCCTCCTCCTTTAATCCTAAGGCTTCAGACCCTACAGTGACAGGTCCTACTGCAGAGCTGGAGTTTGAGTCAGCACTGCTTCCTGGGCTACAGCAGACTACCAGGCACTCCAGTCCCCCTCCCGTGCTTTCCTCCAGATCTTCTAGGAGTCTTTCAAAGGCCAACATGGACAGGATGATCAGGAATGTCCTCAAGACACTGATCAAGGTGGGGGTCTTCTTGGCTTCAGCCCCTACGGGTTCTATGAGTCTCCCTTCAAGTCCAGTCTCCTCCTCTGTTCCATCCTTCTGCTTCAGAGTCGCAGGGTCATGGCTGATCGAGGGATCTGGAGTTGAGTGCATGGAGTCTGCCTTCCTCCACTCTGACCATTGCCTTGACATCCTCTGTTCCGTGTCATCGGATCGTAGCGAGTCTTGGATCCAAGGGGTAGGGGATCAACCCTACATTGTCAGAGCCATCTGTTCCTCTTGGTACTGAACAGTTCGGGACCAATTCTGCCAGGGACCAGGGGCTCAAGGATTCCAGCCCTCTTTTTTTCTATAGCCTCGGATCTGGTGGAGTGGAGAAGGGATTCTCCAGGTCCTTTGGCATTCTGAGTGGTAGGGCCTTTTTTTACCCACAGAGATCCGCTCCCTTTGAACCATGATCCGCCCAGCCAACTTCCTTTGAACCAGAGACTTGAGCTTGTCATTCCTGTCCTGACTCACCTCTTCCAGACTGGTCTCCAAACACACCCCCCAGAGGGAGCCCCCTCCTCTTCCGAGGCCTCCCCTGAGCAACCCACAGATGAGATCCCTGGTAAGAGGATGTGCAAAAGGAGGCACATTGACCCCCCCCCCCTTGGAGTTGATCATCAAGGATATAGGCATTGAAGGGGAGGGGTCCCTCAGATCACCACTGGAGGATGTCTCCTTCAGAGATGTTTTAGAGATTCTGCAGCAGAGAAGTGGTTGGTCAGCCCAACCTCCCTTCTCTGAGAAGTCCATATTTCTGGAGGCCTTCAGGATGGGCCTATCTACTTCTTGGGTGGTTCCCCTGGAGGATGAGTTAGTGGATTTGTTGTCTAGCTGGGCCGGGAGGAGCAGGACTCAGTTGAACCCATTACCAAGTGCCCCAACAAATCTGCCCCCACCTCAAGATGGACTTTATTGGAGTAAAGGTATTCCAGTGGATGCTATGGTTGTGGCAGCTGCCCCCAAAAAGAAGCCAGCAGAGCTCCACTGTCCATCTGCTGAACAGGGACATTCCATGGAAGGCATCTCTTGGGCAGCCAGCTCAGGGATTACTATTAGGAGACATGCCTGGATGAGGGTTTGTGATTTCATGGAGCCCTTTAAGGTATCCTTTGTTAATGCCCCCTTCAGTGGATCCTCTTCGGTGCATCTGTCAGAGACCATAACCATTAGTGAACAAGAGGGGAAGACTTTGTTGCTGTTGGGGTCAAGTTCTCCACTCCACAGCACACCTTTTCTAGAAATCAGTGCAGTGGAAGGAAAACCTGGTTCTGTAAATCCCAAGGGTCTTAGAAGATCAATGTGGGGATTCTTCCTCTACAGGCAGATGAGGAAGTTTCAATGGGAGACGCTGCCCCAGAGGCAGACGGGGGTCCACAGAATTCAGGTCTTCATGGAACCTTTCTCTGATGGGCCCTTTCAGTGCTGCTGAAGCACTGCCCAACTACTCATCTCTGGAGGCAGTCTGGGGTATATTCTCTCTAGACCCTACAGCCTGGACCAATATAACATGAAACAAGTTGGTGCTAGAGATTATATGCAGAGGCTATACTATCACCTTTGAGTTCTCCTGTGAAGCGGTCAAAGAGGCTCCCTGATGTTCCATTCAGTCAGAGGGAGTTTGCAGTAATAGAAATTCTAAGCCTATTGTAAAAGAGAGTCATTCAAGAGGTCCTGATCATGCAAAGAGGATTCAGAGCATACTCTCACTTATTATAGTGCCGAAGAAAACTGGGGACCTTTGATCTATACTGGATTCTACATATGTTAAACTTGCTCATAAAGAAAGCAAAGTTCGTAATGGTGACAATTCAGTCCATTCTTCTGCTGCGGTGGAAGGAAGATTGCATGTGCTCTGTGGACTTTAAGGATAAGTACTATCACATCCAAATAGACAGGTGTTCTATAAGCCATCTGTGCTTCTGGCTGGGAGTTGGTCATTTTCAATTCAGGGCTCTGCCCTTTGGATTCACCCCAGAGAGTTTACCCAAATGCATGACAGTAGTCCCAGCTCACATCAGACTGCAGGGATTCTGGGTGTTTCCTTACCTGGACAACTGGTTCTTTACTGCCCCAACCAGGCATCAGTTAATACAGGCCAGGGATTACTTCTTTAACCTTGCCATTCATCTGGGGATTACTGTAAATGTGGCAAAGTCAAATCTTCCTCTCTGTAGACTTTAGAGTTCATTGGAGCTACCTTGGATAGTCAGGTTGCCACTGACCCCCATCTCATCCTAACTTTGAGGGATCAGGTATAAATAGTGATGAGTCTAGCTTCTTCTACGACAAGGCTAATTCTCCAAGTGCTAGGTTCTATGGTGGATGCCATCCCACTAGCTCCTCTTGCAAGATATTTTGAGTGTCCTTCAGTGGACTCTGGCTGCTCAGTGGTCTATACTCTACCAGCTTCTGTCCCTATCAAGCCGACTCCTGTTTGCAGACAGCATCTTCAATGGTGGCTTCTGTCCGATGACCTGACATTAGGCATACCTTTACTTCTTCCACCCTGTCTGCCACAGTGATCATGGATGCTTCCCACTTGAGGGGCATTACAAAGGGAAGATGGTCCAAGGCATGTGGACTCCCACAGAGACAAGTTTGCATATCAGTGTTCTGGAGATGAAAGCTGTCCTCCTCACATTGCAAGCCTTTCTCCCTCTAGGAATGATTGTGATCCACACAGACATGTCAATTGTGTGGTACATCAACAACAAAGGAGGAACCTGCTCTTGCCCATTGTGCAGAGAGGCCATGAGGGTTGGGAAATGGGCAACGTCTTCGGACCATTTTCTGTTTGCAACCCACATAATGAAGGAATCCAACGTCCTGGCAGACAAGCTCAGCATATCCATTCTGACCTCTTACGAGTGGTCCCTCAATCAGTAGAAGCCTTTCTTCAGCCACTGGGGCCAGCCTTGCTGTGACCTATTTGCATCCCCCCAGAACAATAAATGAGGCAATTACTTCACTTTAATCCCCCTCCAGAGGAGTCCCCAAGAGATACTCTAGTTCATAATTGGTGGTCTCTATGCTTATCCCCCACAGCCTTTGATTCCAAAGTTGACACAGAAAGCGAAGTGGCTGAAGTCCTCAGAAATCCTCATTGCCCCCCCCCCCTTTTCTGGCATCGTCAGATTTGGTTCCCTTTCCTCTGGTCGCACCTTAAGTATTCTCTGTGGATTCTGGAACCCAAACTATCTTCTTTCTCACACCATAGGGAGCCATCACACCAATCTGATGTCTTTCAAATTGACTGCATGGTTTCTCCACTTCACTGACCATTTGAAGGTCAAGGCTTGCTTCCCCAGTCAAACATTATTTTGGCCTCAAAAACCAGCTACAAAGAAAGTTTACAGCAGCAGATGGAAGAGGTTTGTATTCTGGACTTCCAAATAAAACATTGATCCCTTTTCAGCACCTATTCCTGATGTTCTCCGTTTCCTTTTGTATCTTTTCAAAGAAGGAGCTAGTTTCTCCACCATCAAATTCCAGTTATGGCCATCTCTAACTTTCATTCTGGCAGCGTTCTCAACTTCCCTTCAGCTTCCAAACTATGCAAGGCCTTCTTGAAAGGGGTCTCCTCAGACATTCAGTAAAGGTCCCCTCTCTACCATGGGATCTCACTGTGGGTTTGCAGAGCTTAACTCAAAAACCTTTTGAATCTGCAGGTGACTGTGATCTAAAGTTTCTTTCATGGAAAACTCTTCTTGTGGTCATCACCTCAGCTAAGACAATACTGGAAATTCAGGCCTTATCCTCTAAGCTCCCTTACATAATTTTCCAGAAGGATAGTCTCCCTTCATATAAACGCTTTTATGCCCAAGGTAGGTACAGAGGCCAATCTTAACCAGACTGTCCAACTACCAGTCTTTTTTCCTAATTTCTCTAATTATGGGGAATGATGGTTGCATTCATTAGATGTTCACAGACTGTTACATTTTTACTTGCACAAGACTAAGCCCTTTTGAAAGTCAGATCAGTTGTTCTCCTTTTCTGCTAGCCACCTAGGTCAAGCAGTTTTGAAAAAGAAGTTATGTACTCACCATAACGTTCCATGTGAGTTGTTCCATCTCGCCTTCATTCTCACGTCCCTCCCTCCTTCCCCCTCCTGGCTGACAATTGACCTGGAGGCTGTCTTCATCCTGGTTTTTCAATGTGTAGTCATTCCTAGGTGGAGAACTTTGAGTTTGCTAGTTGGCCACCCATGATGAATGAACGGCGAGATTGAACTTCACATTGTTACTTTTGCCAAGTGGATTACAAACTATCGGTTTAATTTATGATGACAATGGGTTGGAACTACCTTTCTTCTAAGGCCCACTCCATCAGGTCCATACCCACCTTGTAGATGTGCCTTTTCTTCCAGGGCCTTATTAGATGAAATCTGTGCTGCACTCATTTAGTCCAAGGCTCACACCTGTGTATCACATAAGATGGACCTTGTTTCCTGGAGCAGGGCTTCATTCAGTTCGGCTGTGCTCTGGCATATCCTTCCTTGAGACACCCAGGAGTTGCAGAGCTGGGGATTCTACCAATGTGTGAGAAGCAATGAAAGAGACGACATATTTATTAGTTATGCACTTAAAACAACTTGGATACCAAGTTATGTTCTTTCATTCCTTCTCACCTTCCCATCCAGCCATCCCCCTTCCTGGCAATTAATTCTCTCCAATATATACACATCTCAATAAACCCAGGAACCACAGTTCCCAAAATTAATTCTCTCCAGATTGCCAGGAACGGGGATGGCTGGATGGGAAGGTGAGGAGGAATGAAAGAACATAACTTGGTGTGTGTGTATATATATATATATATATATATATATATATATATATATATATATATATATATATACACACACACACATACATCTTGTGGCTAAAATGTGAATAATTCACATTTTAGCCACAAGATGGAGGTCCTGTACTAGATTTTAGCATTTTTTCATGTTCACCAGCTCATTCACTTTCATTCATTTTAAACAAGTTTACATTTTTTAATATTTGTAAACACAAACATTACTATGGATGAGAAATGCATTTATCTTTCTTAACATATTTAAAGTTTTATCTATTTATTTAGTGGTTTTAATTGTTTTTTAAGATGAGAAGTTACATGTCTTGTTAAAGTTTATTCGCTGTCTTTTTAAATCGGTGTTTAGTAATTTTAACAGGAAATGAGCTTGTATATAAATTGGAGTGTTGGTTTTCGGTCCTGCATCTGAAGTCTTTGGAATACTGATGAAAATGCTTTGTACTACAATCTGTGTGTTAACGTGTGTTTTTTGGCTTTTTTAAAACATTAGACCTTTCTAGTGCTGGCTGTTCCTTTCCTGGGTACTTCAGCTTGGTTATTTTGTACCTTGAATGTCATTGCTTTGGAGATATATATCTTAAAATTCTTTCTATGGGCAGCAAACTCGATCTGAGAAGGTTGGTTAGAGTGCGGGGCACTGTGGGTAGTGAGAGGAGCTCTCTGATCCTAGTCTCAAGAAATGTGGCAGAGTTGGAGCTGTAACCCATTTGGGAGGAGGAATGAAAGAAGACAACACAGATACCAAGTTACGGTAAGTACATAACTATTTTTCTTATTGCCATCCCAACTGATGTGCCTGCATTCTTTGTTGGCCTGTCAGACATTCTACTCTTTCCAGTAAGGAAACTTCCCCTCTCTTTTTTTTTTTTTTAACCAAACTATTAACCTTTTTTTTCTGTATCAGCTAAGAAGGGAGAATGCGATTGTGCAGGCAAACATCCTATTAGACAGCTAGACTCATGTCACCCCCAGGAGCCAATCATGACAAATATTTGTTCCATTTTGTCAGTCTTTTATACCTGAGAATCTTGGGGACCATTTGCCTTCCCTCAGGATTTACTTAGAAAACCAAAGGCTCAAGAAATGTGTTGAAATGAAGAGGACCCCTCTTGCCCCACTTCAGCTATTGCCACTGTGTTTCCTGATGAGTCCTCAGATTTTCTGGATGCTTTGGCTGCTTCCTTATCAAGACCCTCACCAGAGGCTGAAATGGGGGGTGCCTGGTTGGTGCATTCACAGTGACAGGTCAAATAGCTGCCAAAGGGTAAACCAATGCTACTGATTTCAGAGAGACCTGATTGCATTCTCAATTTGTCTGAAGAAAAATAGTTATGTAAGTTACTCCATAACATTAGATGTTTGAATTCCTCAGTGCTGCAGTAGCATTTACATTGTGTGGGTTATGTCTTGCCCAAGACAACAACAGACCAGATTCCAAAAACTCTGGCTACCCTTCCCCCTACAAAAAGAAGCTTCTTCTGAATCTCAACTTGAAAACCTTCACACTGTGATTCACCCTAAACAAACAAACAAAAAAAATAATAATTTGGCTTCCTTCCTGGGATCTGGTATTTCTGGGTTGCAGGCTCTGTTCCCAGTCAATAACACCTTTCCTTCCTCAGGAAAAATGTCTTTGGTAAAGGAATATTTTTGGTGTCTTCTTCCCTTGGATGTGACCTCAGCAAGCTAGATCTTGAGAGCCCTGTGGTTTATGGGTTTCATTATTCTGTTCACGATTCTGCAGTATCGAATAGTCAGTCTGGGTACAGCATTGTCATGTCATTCATCAAAAGTGAACTTCATTGGTGAATCACTTGGATATCTCTCATCCAAGCAGTTTACATTCCTTTTGATTCTTTGAGCAGAGTCTATGTAGACCTTCACAGATGGATGCTGAATTGAGAGGTTTTCCTAAACAGGTTGTTTACTGGGGGTACTCTGAAACCTCTCTACCGCCAGCTCAGGCTGATGTTCATGTTTCACTGTTGCAGTCATCACATTTGGGTTATCTGCCTGCAGGTAGCCCTCAGCCTGCCTGAATACCAGAGTCTTGGGATTTCTGTGTTGGATGCTGTTGCTTCTTCCATGATGTCAAGTCATCAGGGGTATAAAACATGCAGCCGATGCTGTTATATCAGTCTTTCTTGGCGTGCGATGCCCAAAGCAGAAGCATTTTGCAAGTGCCAGTTGGCCGACTCCTGAAATTTACGTTTTTAGTTTCAGACCTGAAGTCTTCTAAAAGATATGGGGATCCTTTTTTCTTGCTCTAACCGATGACAGAAAGAATAATTGTCTTGCCTGTGGAAAGCAAATACCTCATAGAGATTTTCATTCTTACTGTGTCACCTGTTTAGACCCAGACCACAATGTCCCTCACTGTCAGTTTTGTGCCTTGTTCAATGTGCGAACTATTCATCATCGGGCTATTTTTGTAGCTAAATACTTTCGCTCTCGATCTCCGTACTCCGAAATGGCTTAGTTAAGCCATCCGACTACCGATCTTATGAAAAAAACGTAAGAATAAAGACAGAGACAGAGTGCATAGGTCCATAACTGCCTACGATGCTTTCGTTAAGCTAGTCGCCAGTCCGCCGTACTCAGGTGCTTTCGCAGCCCCTGATACCCGCTTCTACAGATTTGCAGGCATATACTGAGACTGATTCGTAGTCCGGTATGCTGCAAGATGCTTCTTTGACTATGGAACCTGTGAATGTCTCGACCTTGGATGGGTCCGGAGCCGATGTGCAGGTACTGGCTTCTGAGGTGTATTCAGGCCTACCGATTTTCGGATTAAACTGACAACTTCGTTTCAAGCCAAAAATACCAAATTCCTCAGGCCTAAAGTTCGCACTATGCCTAGGAAACCGACAACCAAAGCGCATTCTCAGGCCCACATGCCTCAAAAACAAATGATTAGAATGGCTGAAGACCTTATTAATTAGGGAAAGCCATCCTTCCCCCTATAAGAGACCTAGAACTAATTATTCTTCTGATCAGGAATCTGATATCTCTGTTCCTTCTGACAGACATTCTACTCTTTCCAGTAAGGAAACTTCCTCTCTCTTTTTTTTTTTTTAACCAAACTATTAACCTTTTTTTTCTGTATCAACTAAGAAGGGAGAATGCGATTGTGCAGGCAAACATCCTATTAGACAGCTAGACTCATGTCACCCCCAGGAGCCAATCATGACAAAAAATTGTTCCATTTTGTCAGTCTTTTATACCTGAGAATCTTAGGGACCATTTGCCTTCCCTCAGGATTTACTTAGAAAACCAAAGGCTCAAGAAATGTGTTGAAATGAAGAGGACCCTTATCTACCTATGAGGATTCTGATGCAGAAGATTCCATTCCCTCTGCTTCCCCTCCATAAGATTTTTCTTTTGGTGAAACCTTGCATACCCTTAGGGAGCATTTTCGCCGGGAAAGCCAAGACTATTCTCAGTCCAAAAAGAGGCTCAGGGAATTTTCAAACCTGCCTCAGCACAGGCCTCTCACTATCCCTCCTATTCTGGAGATTGTAGATGATGTTTTCTTGGAATCCAGCCTTACCCTGGATACTTTGCCTCCAACTCCCAGGAAACCTGATGGGTATTATAGAGTACCTGACTCTCACAAATTCCTTTTCAAGAATCCTACTGCGGATCCAGAGACCATTTCCCAAGGACCAAAAGACATTAAGGCTACCACTGCCAAAAATCCTACCCCTTCTGACAGAGATTCTAGGGCTTTAGACAGATGGGGTAAGAAGGTATACACCTCTGCTACTCTGACCACTAGGGCTTTAAGTTGTCAGTTTCATATGTTAAAGTACCAGCAGCATATTATGGGGCTAATTAAACAGAACATTATGTTGATTCCTGACTGTGCAGAACACGAAGATTTACAAGAGTTAATGCATTCTGCTGACCAAGTTGGTAAGCATGCTTTGCAGTGTAGTTTTGATGCTTTAGAAGCATCTTACAGGGCTGCTGTCACTGGGTCTGTACTTAGAAGGCATGCTTGGCTTAAGGAACAAAACTTGCCAGATCATGTAAAAGCAAAATTACTGGATGCACCCTTAACCCAAGAGCGCCTATTTGGCAATAAAGCAGAAGTCATCCTCAAAAGGATGGAGGAAAAAGCTAAATCTATTCAAACTGTTAAATATTTCTTAAAGTACAGCCACCTAGATTCAGTAGGCATTGGCCTTCAAAGAACTGGCCCTTTCCAGTCCCTTCCAGGCCTTCAGTCCAAACCCAGGGGCAGCAGACCACCAAGACTTCAGTCTCAGGTTATGCACAGATCTAAGCAGTGGGGTGCTCCCACATACAAAGCAGGGAGTAGTAAGCCAACCCCCTATGGTAAAATTGCACAATGACTTATCCTTAACCCCTCCAAGCCTTGCTCAACTACTTGCACCTTTAGGAGGAAAGCTCGCCCTGCATGCAAAAACTGGGAATACGTTACTCAAGATAAATGGGTTTTAAACATTGTTTCCCTAGGATACATATTCCACTTCCACTTGCTCCCAACCCTAAGTGGATGGCCAGACCTCCTGCCAAACCAGTAGGCAGAGGCCCAAAACCAAGTACTCTCTCTCCTCAGCATCAAGGCTATTCAACCTGTTCCAGCAGAACAAAGCAGACAAGGCTTTTATTTAAAACTGTTCCTGGTTCCCAGAAAAGAAAACTCCTGGCATCCTATCCTGGATCTGTCTATTCTCAACACCTTTCTGGTGGTTCCAAAATTCAAAATGCTAACTCTCCACAACAGCTGCTTCCTATGCTAGACAAGGATTGCTGGCTGGCAACCCTAGACTTAAAAGAAGCTTACTTGCACATCCCCATAAGGGAATCCTGCAGGAAATACCTATGCTTCAGGGCAGGCTCTATGCACTGCACCCAGGGTATTCACAAAGTGCCTAGCTCCAGCCATTGCATTTTGCAGGCAGAGAAGTATTCACATTTACCCATACTTGGACGATTGCCTGATTCAGGCGAAAAGTCAGGACTTGCTGTTACAGTACCTGGCATTTGTAAAGAGACTTCTAACCTCACTGGGATACACCATCAACGAAAATAAATCACACCTAGTACCCTGCCAACAGATTGTATTCCTGGGAGCAAGCTTGAACACAACTTCCCAGATGGCATTCCTCACTCAAGAGAAACAAATTTATTTGACAACCTACTTCAACCTACTGGCCACAAAAACCCAGCTATCTGCAGGGAAAATACTGCAAGCTCTGGGGTTCATGGCCTCTTGCATTCTGTTAATTCCATATGCAAGACTGCATATGAGGAAACTTCAGTGGTATCTAAAAAGTCTATGGTGTCAACATTCTCGGGACCTGGAAACAATAATTCCTATCATTCCCTGTCTAAGGGCAGAGTTCCTTTGGTGGGCAGAGACCAGCAACCACAACAAGGGACCCCCTTTCACTCTACCCCCTGCTGCCCAAGCCCTAACAGATGCATCAGACTATACATTGGGGGCTCACATGGCAGGGCAGTGCATTCAGGGCAAATGGAACCCAAAGCAAATGCACCTGCATATCAATCAAAAAAGAAATGTTAGCTGTACAGAATGCTCTAACAGCCTTCAAAGACCTCATTCTTCCAGGACGACTATTAGTAAAGACAGACAACACCACAGTTATGTGGTACATAAACAAGCAGGGGGGAACCCATTCCTACCCACTCTGCAGACTAGCCATGGCTCTGTGAAACACAGCCTTGAGCAACCAAGTGCACACGAATTAATGGAAACTGGAACCCAAAAATACTCAGGCTTTTGAGGAACAGATGGGGGATTCCAGAGGTGGACCTGTTTGCCTTCCCTCAAAACTATCAATTGAAGAAATACTGCACCAGAACTCTCCACAGTCAAGCTTGGAAAGTGGATGCCCTGTCCTTTACCTGGGAAAGCCTCCCAGTCTATGCCTTTCCCCCTCTGCCTCTTCTCTTGAAGGTTCTACTAAAGATCAAACAGGACAAGCCAAGGACAATCCTGATTGCACCAGACTGGCCACGCCAGCACTGGATCCCTCTTTTGTGCAGTCTGACAGTGCTACAACCATGGAACCTGCCTCAGATCCCGTCCCAGCAGGTGGGCCGGATTCTACACCCTCAGCTTCAAACCCTGGAACCTTGCAGCCTGGCTAATCCTTTGAGCTCACCTGTAGCAATCCTCAGTAAGCAGGTGCTGGATGTCATCCTTGAGGCAAGGAGGGCCTAGTACTAGAAAATCCTATTCAGAAAAGTGGAAAAGATAGTGTTCCTGGAGCCAGTCTCAGGGGATGGGCACAACAGTGCCCAGCTTAGCTCATACTAGATTACTTAACAGAAATACTCCACAAGGGCCTATCCTTCTCTTCAATTAAGATTCATGCTGCAGCCATCTCAGTTCATTATAATACTGAGACAACCATCTTCTCTCATCCTCTGGTAAAACAGTTCCTTAGAGGGGCCAAAAATTGAAGACCCCCCCCCCAGTAGAGCTCCCACTCCAGCCTGGGACATTAACTTTGTATTGGAAAAACTTACTCTTCCCCCCTTTGAACCACCTGCTACAGCAGAGTTGAAATTCCTCTCTTGGAAAACAGCTTTACTTCTAGCCATCACTTCAGCAAGAAGAGTGTCTGAACTGCAGGCCCTTATGGCAGTGGAACCCTTCATTATCTTCCATGCGGACAGGGTTTCCCTCAGGACTAACCCATCTTTTATACCCAAGGTGGTGTCTAGTGTGGCTTTAAACCAGTCCATTAATTTGCCCCTTTTTTCCCTAATCCTCAGAATAAAGGGGAAAGGATACTGCATTTTCTGGATGTGCACAGACAGCTTAGATTCTATTTGGACAGGACTAAGCCTCTCAGAAAATCTGACCAGTTGCTAGTCAGCTTTGCTGCAGGGGCAGAGGCGAAGGCCATTTCAAAGCAAACCATTTCCAAATGGATAGCACACTGCATCCATTTCTGCTACAAGCACCATGGAAAACCTACCCCACGGGTGACAAGAACACATTCCACAAGGGCAGCATCCACCTCTACTGCATTTCTCAGAGGAGTCCCTACCAGGGGCATCCTGGAAGCTGCAACCTGTAGCTCTGTACATACTTTCACCACGCATTGCCTATCTTTTCTAAATCCAGAGCTGGATTTGCCACAGCAATCTTACAGGGCCTGATTACCAGCCCTAATGCTTCTTAATCTACCTCCACCCTTCCTTAGCTTTGGGAATCTACCAAATGTGATGACTGCAACAATGAAACACAAAGAACATAGTACAGTTGTGTACACTTACCATAAATGTAGATGTTCGAATGTATTCACTGTTGCAGTCCTGGTTACCCTCCCTCCAGCCCCTTGATTGTCTTTGCTTTCACCTATCCTTTTTGGCTTGGCATATCTTATGCTATGTGTATTTGCTTTTTGCTGGGGGGTGTTCCACACCATATAATTGCTTCCTATTGTGGGGACACCTGACATCTGGGGCAAGAAAAACTGATGTAATGGCGTTGGCTGCATGTTTTATATTGCTGACGGCCTGACGTCATGGAAGAAGCAACAGCATCTGATGCAGAACTCCCAAGACTCTGGTATTCAGGCTGGCTGAGGGCTACTTACAGGCAGATAACCCAAATGTGATGACTGCAACAGTGAATACACTCAACATCTACATTTATGGTAAATGTACACAACTGTACTTTTTGTTCAAGAATTCCACACCCAGAAGCTTGGAGAGAGGAAGTCATGCCTTTCTCCTGGAAGAGTTTAATTCCCATAATTCTGCCAAACATCTCACTGGTGACTCCTTTCTGGCCAAGGGCACTCACAAGATGGACTTTCACAAAAGGGCTTATCTAATACATCTGAATCTATAAACTATGGATTTAACTTTCTGGGTGACTGCTCAGTACCCTTTAGACACCGATTTTCAGAGGATGTGTTGCATATTTTATAGGAGGCTAGTAAACCTGGTACAAGAAAATCTTACATAAGTTTTCTTTTATGCAACATGAATAATCAACATGCCTCTCATTCTATCTTATTTGTGTGAGATGCTCAATTTAGGGCTGGGATATTCCTCTGTAAAAACAAATTTGTCAGTCTCACTTTGATTCACATTTGTCTTCATGGTTTTGGGCCTTTTTTTTTTTTTAAAAAAAGGCATTCTTTAACTTAGGCCCCCTAGAAAATCAATACCTCCTGCTTAGGACCTGAATTAAATCTTGGAAGAGTTGGCTTGTCCCTCTTTTGAGCCTGTCTGTACATGGAAGGCCATCCTGCTGGTGGCCCTTCTGCCAAAAGGGCTTTTGAGTTGCAAGCTCTTGTGGCTTCTCCATAAAGATAGGGTTATGCTTAGGACTTGACCCTTTTATAACTAAAGAGCTGTATTTGTACTAGATTGTCAAAATTCCTTCCTTCAAAACAGGAGGATGGAATTCTGCACCCTTTAGAAGCTCAAAGGTAACTGAGGTATTACTTTAGCAAGGTGGCCTCCTCGTTTCTAAGAAAAATGTTTTCAGTTGGATGCCCTCTCCCCAGTTTATTTTGTTACTCTTCATAGCAAAGAGCTTTCAAGTTTGGACAAAGCCTATTCCACAAGAGCTGTTGCTTCTGGTTCTCTCCACCAAGTGGCTTGAATCCAATTCTATTTTGGAAGCCGCTACTTGGATTTGTGTACGTTTTTACAAAATATTAATGCCGTTGTGCTAGGTCCATTTTACAATGAGTCCTGGAATCCAGCTCTGCCTCTTTCCCTGGATTCTTAAAAGGCTGTGGAACTCTTGCAGCACAACTAACTATTAGAAACCATGATCAGAGGTTCAAGTTGTGTAGGATGGTAGCATAACAGTAGGTATCCAACTTGTTACTGGTGCAGTATTACAGCTGTCCCTCCTTTTCTTCCTGTTTGAGATGAGGTAGTGTCCTGTCCTCCTGATAGTATTTGATGGTGACATCTTGTCTTTGCAGTCTTCCTGGCTTTTGGGTCTGGGGCAAGTAAGTCCTGAGGTGTTTTCTCCCATCAGTACCCGATAGTCTTGACATGCTTAGGTTATATGGCAGGAGAGTAAGAGTACTAGGCTTTAGTATCCTGGTGGAATATCCCTGTACTTAGTCATACTACAGTGACCAGTTGGACAGCTGTTAAGTTCTTACCCAACTCCACTTTAAGGATGCCATAAAGTATTTGTCTGCATTCAGAAGCAACTTTGCTTTGTAGTCCAACATCGATCCATAAGACCATAGCATTTATTTAAGCCTTGCTACTCTGTAAGGAATTCAAGACTGAAAAAGGTGGGAAGCAGGTTATCTGTAAGAAAACATTCTTTGAGATATGCCTAGTTCTGCTGTCCACTCCAGTCAGGTGTCCCTAAGGGTGATTGTTGACCGTTAATGCCTTACTTGTATATATTTCTCTCCCAGTTATTAAATTCTGATCACAATTTAATTTTATCATTCACTGTAGGTTTATGAAATTCTCAACGTTAACTGATTTTCTTGCTGCAGGTGTCTCTCCTAAAGGAAACTTTTTTCTTGGTATCCCTTGTTTTTGATTCTTTTCACTATCCAGAGATCTCTAACACGTGTGTAGTTGTGGTAGACAAATACTACCAGTGAACTGTCATACGTACCTCCTAAGAGACATTCAGCAGGTGCTGCAGTAGCAATTGTCTAAAACGTTTTTTAATGATTTAGTCCCTGTAGCCTTTCCTTGATTAGAAGCTTTTAAAAATGCCTCATTTTCTCTCATGTGCCCAAGAGTCTTTTCTAATGGAGAGAAACCACTGAATGCTAAAAGACTTTCTAGGGTGGGATGATTCAGATGTACCCAAGCACAGCAGGAATGTAGTGAATACTACTATAAAAGTAGCAGGTGAAAAAAAATTATGATCCTCAGCATCTGGGAACAGATGCCTGTGAGATTGTATTCAGCAAATGGCACATATCTGGTAGGTGTTGGGGGTATTTCTGCTTCCCCTGGACCGTGGAGACATCCCCAGCATCATCTGCCTGTTACAAAAGCTAATTCTTGTATTACTTGGATGGCAGTTTGAAAGGTGTAATTTTAGCAGCAGCAACAACAATGTCGTTGCTTCCTCATCGCCTCAAACTTTTGGGGGTAGTGCTTGGTGTCAACTGCACGGATGACTGCACCATTAGCATTACTCCCACAGGAATAGTGGTCTCCCCTATCTCTAGTTGAGAGATCTGTTATGAATTTTTACCTTATTTTTGATTGCAAGTGATGAGGTAATATTTTCTGTAGCAGCTGGACTGTCCTCAACCTCCCACAGGCAGTTTCCTCTTGCTGGAGGGAAAATTAAAAGCTCATATCAACCCCTTTTATGACTATGAAAGAGAAGTAGAAGTGGATAAAGATCTGGATCTGATGTCCATTTCATTCTCCCTCACTGATGGGTCTGATATTGGATCCCATTCGGGTGCTTTACAAGACTTACGATTCAAGCCCTGAGCTCCTCCCTCTCCCATTTCCTCTAACTCCCCAGATCTTGTTTGCTGCCACCCAACACAAACGTGATGCTGTTGCCATGAGCACAGATAAGTGAATTTTACCCTCCCCCTCTACTTCTTTTTCTTAGTTTCCTTACCTTTTTTATCTCTCAAGGTCCTTTCCTGTATTCCCAAGAAAATTGCTGTTCCAGAGGAAGAGGATTTAATGGCAGAAAGTGCCCTAGAATCGGGGGGGGGGGGTGTCTGCAGAACCCTTCTCTGACAGGACCTACTAGCAGTTGTGAAGCGTCCTCCTCTGGAGGTAGGCAGGGTAGACATTATTGTGCCTAGACAATTCAACAAAGAACACCTGAGTGCTAAACCTAATTTCCAGAGTTTACTATTCCCTTTTACCTCCAAGCCCCAGGAGGAATTTCTCCAATTTGCCACCCAGTAAGAGGGGGGATGCCATTCAAGAGGTTCAGAAACTTCTAGAAAAGTTATCCAAAGGGTCCCAACTGAACAAGGATGTGGAAACTATTCATGTTTCTTTTTTGTGCCCAAAAAAGACTGGAATTGCAACTGATCCTAGATCTGAGCAATCTGAGCCTACTTATCAAGAAGTTGAAATTCCACATGGTTACAGTTCTGCCCATACTGCCACTACTATGCAAGGATGACTGCATGCACTCCATAGATGATCTGTACATCATACCAAAATAAACAGGTGCTCCAGCAGACATTTGCACTGGGACCCAATCATTACCACTTCAGGACACTGCCCTTTGGACCCCCCAAGATGTTTACCAAATGCACGTCAGTGGTAGCAGCTGCAACTCGCACAAGACTGTAAGGATATTCCAGGTGTTTCCATACTTGGATGATTGGCTCCTAAAAGCATCAACTTCAAGTGACACAGTACTTGCTACAACTCTTCAGTCATCTGAGAATTACAATAAATGTAACAGTCAAAACTGATTCCGGTGCAGAATATAGAGTTCATAGGAACACAACTGAACCTGATCACATAAGTAGCATCATTACTCCCCACAATCTGTGTAATACCTCTGAGATAAGTTCAAGTATTACTGGATATACCCACTCCACCTGCAAACCTAATTTTGAGAGCTCTAGGATCTGTCAGGTGCCATACTCTTAGTACCATTAGCAAGGTTCTTCATGCGAGTGCTACAGTGGAGTCTAGCTGGTCAATGGTCCATTCTGTACCAACCACTATCTGTTCCTATCAGACTAACTCCCATTTTCAAGCGTCACCTCCAATGGTGGATTCCCTCAAATGACCTACACCTGGGCAGGCCTCTTTCTTTTCTCCCTCCACTGGCCAGAGTGACCACATATGCTTCCCTGTTGTTGGGGGGGGGGGTGTTGTCAAGGCACGTGGACCCTACCAGAGACCAATTTGCCCATCAGTATCCTACAGATCAGAGCAGTCCTGACTTTGCAAGCCTTTCACAACCGTCTCCCTGTGGGAATGATAGCAGTTAATACAGACATGGCAGTAAACTGGTACATCAACAGTGGGAACCCATTTGTACTCTTCGTGCAGAGAGGCCAAGAGAGTGTGGGAGTGGGAGACCTCAAACTGCTTTCTCAATGCAATGCACATTCCTGGGAAGACCAATGTACTGGCAGACAGACTAAGCAGGTTTTCCTTGAGTTGTCCCCGAACCAATCAGCAAACCAAATATTCAGCTGATGGGGCCAACCTTGCTGTGATCTCTTTGCCTCTCCCCTGAACAACAAGTACTTCATTCTAATCTCTTAAAAAGGGAATGCTTTAGTCCGTGATTGGCCTCCGGGTCTCCGGTATGCTTACCAGCCAATACTTCTAATTCCAAAAGCCCTACAGAAAGCCAGCAGGGTCAAGGACACTGATCCTCATGGCTCCTTTCTGGTCTTGTTGGGTACAGTTCCCCTTCAGTCTTGTATCAAATATCCCCCATGGATACTGGATTCCAGTCCTGTGATTAACAGCTTGGTTTCTCCACTTCCAGTGAAAGTCCATGCTAGCGTCCCCTGCCTAATAGATTATTCGCGCTTATCAGAAGCTGACCACAAAAAAAGGTTTATAATAGCAAATAGAGATTTTCAGTTTTGGCAGCAAAAATGAATATTGATCCCTTTTCAGCCATACTACTTCAAGATGGTACCAATTTCTGTACCATAAAATTACAACTGGCAGCAATTGCAAATTTTCATGTGGGGAAAAAGGTTTACCTTCATGTGTGCGTTTTGCACACAGACGAACAGCAGATGTGTGAAAGGACGTTTGCAAATGTCGAACGCAAAAAGGTTCAAATGTGCAATGAGCGAATGCAGTGGCATTCGCTCATTGCACATTTGGCATTATGGGGCAGGGGGGATTGGAAAATGATCCCTTTCTCCAGTGTAGTGCAATCTAGGAGTTAGAATATTGAAGTAGGATGGGTGGGGCTTGCCCCCCTGCTTTACATTTCATTACATTTTTTTTGTAACATTTATGTTCGAAAATCAGTGAATCTGCTGATTTTCGAACATTTAAAACTGTCGCTATTTTGATTTTCGTGTTTACAATTCGCTCATATGAGCAATCGCACCAGTGTGATTCGGTGTTGTAAAGGTAAATAAGGGAAAATTTCTAATTCTACATTCTCCCTTTCAACATACAAACTGTGTAAAGCTTTTACAAAAGGGTTTTTCATAGTTAGGCCTCCAATAAAGATCCTTCTCCTCCTTGGGACCTCACCACTGTCCTTCAAGGTCTCACTCGGAAACCCTTTGACCCTACTGACATGAAGTTTCTATCTTGGAAAACCATTATTTATCCCCCCACCCCCATGGTCATTATTTCAGCCAAAAGACTGTTTGAGTTGCAAGCTCTTTCATCACCTTCTTCAAAGATAGGGTCGCTTTAAGAACAAATCCTACATTTATGCCTAAAGTTTAACATTAATCAGTTCATTCACCTACCAGTCTTCTTTCCCAATTATTCTAACAAGGGCAAATATGTTACGTTTGCTTGATGTTCATAGACAGTTGTGTTTCTATCTGCACAGGACAAAGAAAAATAGAAAATCTATCTTTTTTTTCACTTAATTGTCCTCTAGGCCCAGCACTGTCTAAAAATCAAACTAGGAAAAGGGATTGTGGATTGTATTGATAGCGTTTATTCCTTGGCACCTACCCTGTCCTACAAAAGCTCATTCCACTAGGTTGATGTCCATTTTGTCTGCTTTTCTTCAGCTAGAACCTCTATTGAAAGAATCTGTGGCCCAGCAACTTGGGTCCAAGTCCGATACATTTGTTTCTGATTATAAATTGGATATTGTCTCCAGAAACGGAGCTGCCTTTGTCTCGTCAGGGCTCAGGCATAGCCTTCCATGAGGGTGACCCAAGACTGATGCAGCTGGGGACTCTGCCCCATCAGTGAGAAAGAATGAAATGGACAGCAGATTTAGAAACTATGTACTTACCATAACTTAGCATCTGTGTTGTCCAGTTTTGTGTGTCCTCATGTCCCCTCCCTCATCCTAAGATGTTGAGAGCAATCAGGGGCCTACAGGTTCCTGGTTTGAGCTCTAGATTATGGTAATATATTTTCCTTTCTCTGTCTGTTTGTAGATGACTGTAAAGCAGCAAACTTGATCTAAAGAGTCAGGGGAAATGAGGCATCATGGGAGAGGGAGGAGCTCAGGGCTTGGACCATAAGTCTTGTGAAATGGCAAAATCAAATGTGATATTGGATTCTAAGACCCATCAGTGAGGAATAATGAAATTGAACAAAACATATGCCAAGTTATGGTAAGTACATAACTTCTAATTTTAGTCTTCTAGGGTACCCTCTATCAATGTCTTGCACTGAAGAGAGCAGACAGTTTTTTTTTTTGTGTCCTATGCGTGAATGGACAATAAACTCAGTGTAAATGGAAAGGTAATAGGTTTGGATCTTTTATCAGCCAACAAATGCAGGGCCCAAGACAATGGATAAGATGGCATGCACCTTTATCTTTGGAGGTGTGGCTCAGAATTATCAGGCTCTTTACCCTTTGACATGTTGATTAGCGAAGCTCTTGAGTAACCTTGCTGGCTCAAAAGCAAAATAAAAATCCCAGTGGGTAGTTAGATTTATGACCAAAATACTAGTATAGTATGAAAGTTGCTGCTGATCAAGTTTTAGCCATCCTTGTGTGCTGTACCTGCTTCAGATGGACAGCCTTTTCAGGGGAGATCCCCCACCCAAAAATTAAAAAAAAAAAAATGCTTGATAGGGGTCCTGCAAAATGTGAAAACCATGTCCCAAATGAGGGGGTTAGTTTCTGACTTGCTAGCAATTTCCTAGGAATAATTTAAACCTCAGTGCATTTTTTTTCCTGGCTGCAGTTTCCTAGACAACAGCAGAAACTCTTTTGGAAGCGAGGAGTGTGGTAGTAATCAAGTCCAGCACGAGTAGTAGCAGGAATCCTTCAAGTGATAGCAGTCACTTGTCTCCTTTAGCCCTGCTTGGAGGTTATTTGACATGTTAAAGTGTTTTACTTTGATCAGTGACATCTGAGTGAAGGGATTTATTTCATAGAAATTTGGAGATAATCTGCTACATTCCATAAAGGGGGCAAACTCTCCCTTGACATAAACTAAAGATGCAGCCCATCAGATGATCATAAAAGTTTCAGAACAGTCAATGGCCCTACTGTACTTCACAGTACATATGAAAGATGTCTGTTGCTGTGTCCTTAGTCTGTGAAAGCTATTTACTATTATACTTGATCTGTGTTATTTATCTGATGGGGCTTCCGATCCACTATCAGCCACTCTACAGACTTTTTGACCCAAAGCTCAGAAGAGCTGACCCCTGTCTACTGAATGACTTATTGCCTGCTTACTGGGGAAGAAAAAAAAAAAAACATCTATACAAATGCAAGGAAACCTCATGCCAATAAATCTAGATACATAACTATCTGTATCAGGAATGAAGACTACAGCTGTTATATGGCTCCAGTGGTGCCAAAACAAATTTGGTTTTGGGGGAAGGGAGAGAAAGTTGAGTTGGATGGAAGAAAATCTAAATCTATCATTATGGTAAGTGTATCTAGGATGGCTGAACCAAAGGATGCCTTGGACCTAGACTGCAAGTCCAACTTGTAATGGGGATATAAAAGTATGGACAATGACCGAAGTAGCTGCTGCACAAATATCAACAGCCACCCTTCAAAAAAAAAATGTGCTGTAGCAAAAGCAATTGCCCTAGTAAGAAAGAGCCAGGCAATGTCAAATCATTCTTACATACATGAAAGTGACTGTCTCAAGAGGACCAATTTCTTAGTACTTCTTTTCCAAAGTTGACTGAAGACAATGATACAAATTCAATTTGTCTAATATGTTTAATATGGTGCAAATAGAATCTGAGTTTTTCTTTTTTTTTTTGTCTAGCAGGTGTAACATGCATTCCCCTTTGTTGTAAAGAAAACCATGAGGTTAATGATCTTGATTACATGCAAGTTCTGAAATCACCTTGCAAAGAAAGGAGGGGGTTAGTTCTCAGTGGAGACCCTGTCTTTATGGAAGACTAAATACAGACAGCTGTAGGAAAGACCTTGAAGTTATGATATCCTTTCAGCATAGGTAACCACCAGAAAGAGCATCTTCCAAGACCCTTTCAGTTCAGTAACTGAAGGTTCAGAAGGTGGTCTTGGTAATGTCTCATGGTGGAACAGGGTCTCTTAAGGCTTTAGATAATTTTAAGAAAGCGTGTGTGTGTGTGTGATATATATATATATATATATATAGGCAGGAAAAGGGAGCTATAGCCTTACAATTTTCTAGTAGAAGGTTTTTGCTAAGATATAAAAAACTTGTCACTAAAGCTTGGATTACCTGGACATGACTGGAACTATAGCAACCATGCAGTCAACTTGAGGGCTGTTGTGTCTGAATTAGGTATTCTAGACTTTCAAGAGAAAATATCTATTATCCCTGGTGAGTGTATCCAAATAAGGGCAGAAATAGGGTATCCAAACCTGGCCAAAAAGTGGCAGTGAAGATCACTCGCATTGTTATGAAAGGATAAGGAGGTTGTGTGAGTACAGGAAGCCCAGGGGCCAATTGTGGACAACAGCCTCCCTTGGAGACTTTTCCACCCCTCCTGGAAATTCATTTCCTGTGCTATCACATTAGAGTTCCCTGGGATGTGCATTACTGTCTGGATGGAGATCACATCCCTGTGGAAGGAGTCCTGAAAAGTCTGCAACTTCAGAAGAGTGTCATATCCAGGATGTTGATGTGTAGACTGGCCTCTGTGGGGAAACCTACACCTTGGCCAGTCTTTCCCATAAAATGACAACCAACCACACCCACTCTCAGGAAGCATTGTTGATAACTGGCTTGGAGAGATGGTAGACCTTGGGAATATCACTCCAACTGAGCATGACTTCAACTGTTTGTCAGGCAAATGGAAAAAGCACATTGGGGGAGGTCATAGCCCCACCTGAACAACCAAGGTCCACTGTAACTAGAGTGATAGAAGCTATCATCAACCATGGGAGAGACAATACGTAACTGGCCATGGAGCTTCTGATGGGAAAACTGTCCATGCCTGGTGAAGGGTGAAAAAGTACAGTTGTGTAAGTAAATGTCCTGTAACAGATACCTGAGTGAGCACTGCTGCAAATAGCCCTAGCTGTATGGGTTACATCCTGTCAAGGATGTAACAGCTGGCCAGATTTCAAAACTTCAGGGCACTTTACGCACCCAAACTGTCATGCAGATAGAGGTGAGCTGACTAAAAGTTCAAGCATCAAGCTCTTCAGAGCTCTCCTGCTAACAGAGAGAGGGAGGCTGAAAGGAAAATGCCAAGAACAAAATAAACACACCAAAAATAGGGCGGGACTACTGCAGCAGTGATCCTTCTGTGCTATGTTCATTATATTGATCACTGCTGCAGCAGCTGCCTTAGCTCTGTGGGTGGATTACTACAATTGGGAGGTGGAAGAAGAGTCCAGAAGCTCCTTGCAAAGCCTCATCTAGACCTGGAGCAGGAATAAGGTTTCTAGTGCTTATTAAAGTATGTACAGAAGACCAAGTTGCAGCTTCTGGAATACTACCGTATTTCCCCAAAAATAAGATCAGATGTTATACCCCCTCTGCACAACAATCAACATTTATTCATGTACACAAATTGACATTTATTTGGTACTTTTCCGTTATTGGACAACAGTTCTAGGTAACGCTTTAACAGTTGTGTGAGAATTCTACATAAACAGTGCAACAAACATTTAAGCTTCAGAATATCTACACCTTGGCTTTCACAGTGCAATATTTCATGCTTAACAGAAAGTGCAGAAAAATCTCAATACATGTGCATGGGAGGAGGGGGAATAAAACAGGTGAATAACTGCCACTTTTTGAGTGGTGATTCTTTCTTTATTCCTTACCCAAACTGTAAGAGAAGAATGATGGAAAGTCATAAAAATGAAGACTGGGCACTAGCGGCCTTATTTTGTAATTACCCCTTGATAATGAAATGTTACCTACAATAAAGTCAAAAAACTAACTAGCTTGCTCGCAGCTGAAAGCAGAAGCAATCCATTCTGTTGCCCTGATAATGGAAAAGTTATTCAAATATAGTCACGTCATCTTCTTCTGGAACCTTGTTATTATAAGTCTCCAACCCCTGAATTCTGGCCTAAATTTCTTGTGACTCCTTTTCCTGTAGAACCATTGGCCCTAATCTGTCATGCCTAGCAATAGAGCTCACCTTAAATGAGCACTGTTTGTCCATATAGCCTGCTCATACTGCATTGGCAACACAGCTGTCAGTGATCTTATCCCATGAATTCTTCACCCAAGTCACGACCACTTGCGGGCTAGGCTTCACAAAGTTTCCATGCTGTTTTCTCTCTCCTATTTTCAATGTAGTCATTGAGATCCATGGGCAAACGGTCCTTGAATGGCTTGTTTATTGCAATATCAAGAGTCTGGAGATAGGCAGTCATTCCTGCGGGAATCCTTATTTGATCTATTCTTCTCTGTGTAAGGAATTTCTTCATGTCTTTAGCATGGTGAGTGCTGGCTGAATCCCAGACCTCTTTTGCCACTTAGCAAAAAAAGTGGCAGCATTACATTGACCCACTTCCTTATAACTGCTTGTGTACACCAGGCTTTTTCGGTTTCAAGAATGTAAATGCCTGAAACACGTTCTTTCTTCCCCTTACTAATGATTAGAGGTGGGGTTTTCTTTCCATCTAGACGAATTGCCAAAATACAGGTAACACATGCACTTTCATAACCAGTGGAGGGAATGTAGATTGACGAGGCACCCCTCTGATCAATTGTTGTTTGAGATCCTTGGCCCATAAACACTAATTTCATCCATAGCAATCATGTTGGAGAGTTGGTATTTAGAAAAGTCGATGCCATCAACAAAGGACTTGAATGCAAGTGCACATTTAATAACTTCAGTGTCTTCCGGCTTGAACAGTGTTGTTGATCTTAGAGACAGTTCATATTGCTGAAGGAAGCCATCCAGCTAATGTTGCGATACTTTGAATTCTTCTGGGGATATTTCTAACGGTGGTGCCATTGCAAGGGCAAATACTTCAGTATCAGCCCTGGTTAAAACTAAAGCCTTTGCTCTTCTGTTAGCAATTCAGTCACAGATGATATCTTCCACCTCAGGAAATAGTGGTTGCTGACCTGATCCAGACTTGCCCTTAGCATTTCCCTCGTCGGCCTGTTAACTGAGGTTATCGTATGCTGCTTGCCATTTTCGGACCATTCAGAGATCCAACTTCTTCTCTTTGCAGAAAGCCATCAGATTCTTTCCCCTTTCTTGTACTCGATGGAATAACTCTTTCTTTTTGCACTCATCTTGCCTAGGGGGTTTAATTGAAGACTTATGAGACAGGAGTGGCAAAACAAAATGGCGACAGTTAAGAAGACATAACCACACCCGTTTATTATTAAGTGCGCACGTTTTAAGTGCATTGTCTGTACTTTGACCAATCAAAGTACACTTGCCAGTGTTTATGGACCAAGGATCTCAACCGTCAAGTGAGAGTGAGGATTAGGGTTACAGTAAGAATTGTGGAGGACTCTTGGGGGAAGAATCTTACGACTTTCTGCAAAGAGAAGAAGTCGGGTGTCTGAAAATGGTGAGCAGAGTACGATAACCTCAGTCAACAGGTGTCAATAATATTATTTTATAATTCAACACGGCCGTTGTGTGTTGATGATCTTAACTGGGGCTTATTTTTGGGGTAGGGCTTATATCATGACCACCCTGGAAAACCATGCTAGGCCTTATTCTCTGGTTAGGTCTTATTTACGGAGAAATATGGTAGAATTCAACCCTTTCCAAAAAGCCATACATGAAGTCAAGACCCTAGTGGGGGGACCTTGACCTTGACTGTGAGTATATAAAAAAAAAAAAAAAAAAAAAAATGCTCATAGCTTTAGACAGCCATTTGGAAATAGTCTGCATTGGCACAACTCCCTTCTTACCTTGAAAAGAAAAGCAGATCCCAAAGATTTAGTTCTGTCAAAATGGTACCAGAGTTGTCAGTGGACAATAAAGGTAGTGGAGTATCCTTTCTGCCTCCTTTCTAAGATTAATAAAGAAAACTGGGAAATGGATACTCTGGCTTTCAGTAAACCCATTAGTTCCCAAAGAAGTGCACACTCTGGAAAATGAGACCAGGCTGACTGACCGACCATAACAGCTTGCAACTCAGCCCAATCAGGAAAACTGTTTTCCAAGTTGAGTCTCAGGCAGCCAGATTAGCGGGTTCAAACACAACAAATGTTAGCTTCACTAGCAAAAAATTAAGATCCAAAAAGGGGTCATGGGTTTTCTAGGAGGCCTCTTAAGTAAAACCCCTTTCAAAAACAATTTAATATAAAACATTGAAAGAGGAGAATTCATGGGCAGACATGCTGAAGTAGCCAATAACAGAACCTTGATGGAGAAGTTAGAAAAAAACCTAGGAAAGTAACTCAAAATCAAAGAACAACTAGACTTGAATGGTGCTGGTTATATTGGTGGCACTAAGAAAACATTTTCCATTTGTTAATGATTTTCTAGTAGCAGGCTTTCTTGCCTCCATTGGTACCTTCTGTGCATCCTCAGCAAAAAGGAGCCTAAAGGAAAATAAGACCCCGTTATCCAGGCAGTCAGCTGAAGTTGAGTGGGGTCAGAGTGTATCAAGCAACCCTGATATTGTGTGAATAGATCCTTTCTATGAGGAAGCTTGTAGTAATTGCCCCTGGCCATTTCCAAAAGTAGGGAGAACAACTGTTGCCTGAGCCAGAAAGGGAAACACTACAAAGATATTTGGCGATTCCTTTTGAATATGCAGAAGTACTCTGGGTATCATTGGAAAGGGTGGAAAAGCATACAGAAACATTTTTGTAAAAGAAAAAGGCATCTGGAATCCTGGAGTAGAATCTTGCCAGCTGATTATTTACAGATGGGGCAAACAGGTCTATTAGAGAAACTCCCCACAGATGGTTCAAATCTTAGAAGACCCCCCCCCCGCTCTGATTTGCATATATGAGGATCTGCCCTGTCCTGTTTAGCTTGTCTGCCACACAGTACTATACTTTCAAGTGAGATTATGCTATGAAGTTATATGCCAAGCTAACATGGCTTATCAGCAAAGGGGTACAGCCTGGTCCCACCCCCCCCTCTACCAGAGTATGTACTACATGGCTATGATATTGTCTGAAACAGTTTGAAGAGATCCCGAGGACCTAAGAAAGGTCCAGAATTGATCTCAAAGCATTATCTTTCTTTGGCACTTAAAAGATTCTTGAACAAAAAAAAAAAAAAAAAAAAAAAAACCTTTCCCGACTTAGGAAGGAGGAACTGGTTTATCACTTCCTGGAACAGCATGTAATATGTAACAAGTGTCTGGTGGATGAGGAATATCATCTCACTGCCATCTATAACCTTAATCCTGAAACTGTCTGTTGCCAAAGAGAAAATTGGAGATTCAGGCTTTTTGGAGGGGAAAAGGGACTGCAACAGTGGGAGGAAGAACAGTATCTTAAATTGTCAAACTGACTACTTGGACTGCCTTTTGAGAGTTCATGAATTCTTTTCATAACACCCTAGCCATCATACCAAAATTAGATGAGGGTGTTAGAGAATCTCGAAAAAGGAGAGCAGAAATTCTTGAGAAATTCCGATTTAGCTTAACCCTTCCATCATCTGCAGCAAAGGAATCAAAAAGTGAATCTCTATCCAAAAGAGAAAATAAGATCTCATTATTCACAGCCAGGCAACTCAAAACAGTACCAGAAGCCATAGCCCTGGAAAAGTTAACTGAGTTATACACACACTGTAAACAGAGAGCCACCATGACTAGTAAAACAAAAGAAACAAAAGTAGATGGTTCCTTAAACTTAGTATAATGCTCCTTTACAGAGGAGGAACATTTGCCACAAAAAGAATAAAAAGGAAATTAACTCATTCACTCCGGAGCAGCTCAGAAAAAGCTGCCTGCTTAATTCCACCATAGGAACAACAGTGCAGCCTGAGCTCATTTTCAGAAAATCCATTTGTAATACCATGCAGAAAGTAAATGTTCATAACTCTTTATAAGAGCTAGACTAAAAATGTAAACGCAAAAGGAGAAGCTGGACTCTGCCCTTCTGAGCTGGGAATTTCTGGTTCAAGGCTTATAGTGCCTGCATATTTGAACTGTTTCTTACTGAAATTGGTACACCTTGTTTGTTGTAGCATAGACAAGATCCAGGCCTGCTGAATCTAGCTTTGTTTGTATGCTTGTTATTTCCCTGAAACGGTAATTCCACCTAAAACGTGGCTTTTCAGCGCTTCTGTGGATCCCTAGTGATATCTGCATTGCTTACTGTACTTATTTCCTTGTTTCACTTGAAAGAAAGTTACTGTTTGTTGTTTTTGCATTTAAGTTACCTGGCACTTGCTCACTAAAGCAATTATATAAGTCAGCACTAAAAAACTAAAATCACTACACCCTCACAAACTCCCCTTGAGTACCTTGTTCCCCATTAGCCCCCCCCCCCCCAATTTATAAAGGAATTCCCAATACTATTCTAGCATGTCCAAAGGTCAGTTGTCAATCTCCTCTCCGGTCCAGCTGGTGAATCTGGGAATCTTGAGGCAATGTTCTGCCTCATGTACACAGACAACCCTCTCCTCCTCCCAACAAATTCCAACACATATGAGAGAGGTAACCATATAGCCATACTGGAGGCTAAGCTCTCTCAACTCAGTACTGGCGAAACCAGTCAGGAGGAGAAGGAAACCACACTCACTACAATTCCAGTCTCACATAGACCTACTACGACAGCAAACCAAACACATAAACACACAAAAGCATACTCGGAGGCTCTAAATAAAAATCTGCCTAAGCAGCAGAGACCTCCAAAGCAGACACCCAAGCAACCGCTACCCCAAAACAAAACACGTGCAACACATAGCTCACAAAGCCAGTGTGCCAAACAGTCACAGCCTTTAAGGCTAAACAACACACCTGATACACTTGTAATAGGTGACTCTATCATCAGGCACACTGACGTCCCGCTCACCAGGCTGAACAAGGAGAAGGTCATGGTGAGCTGCCTGTCGGGCACTAGGATCCGCCACATAACACAAGCACTCAGGTCACTCCAAGGCAAGTACAAATATGACTCAGTCATTGTTCATGCTGGTGTGAATGACCTGAGATGTACCTCCCTGGACTACATGAAAAGAGACATAGAGGAGCTCTCTGAGCATGTAGCCCAGGCCGGTATGACCCTGACCTTGAGTAGCATCTGACCCTCACCAAGAATGATGCCACAATATGAAGACAAGATGATCAATTTCAACAATTGGCTTAAGTATTGGTGTCATTCAAAGGGGATCCAATGCCTGTCAGCCTGGGATGACATGCTCGACAAGCCACGATGCTTCGCTAGGGACGGCTTGCACCTGTCACCCCTGGGCTTTTGGATATTGGCAAAGGCTCTTGCTACCCCCATAGTGCCTTTTTTAGGCAAGGCTCAAAAGACAAACCCACCTCCATAGGTATCACAAGGGATAAGAAACTAAGAGTAATGCTACTCAACGCCAGAAGTCTAAACATCAAGATGCATGCACTCAAAACTCTCCTTAGAATGGAGAACATCGATATCTGTGCAGTAACAGAAACCTGGTTCAAGGCTCCCGAGAGCACCCCAGCACTACCAGGTTATACCTCATACCATGCTTTTCGGCCCAAAACTTGGACCGAACCACAAAAGGAGGGGGAGTATCAATATTCGTCAAAGATACCCACACCTCCAGGTTGGTGGCACAGCACGAAGCATCAGACTATCCATGTGCAACTAACAGTGGGTAAAACTGCCTTCCAGCCTGCTACAGACCACCCTCCCAAACCCAGGAACCCCACTCGGCCTTCCTGAGAACACTGGAAAATATGAAGGTCTCTCCAAACACCATTATATTGGGCGACTTCAACTACCCAAACATAGACTGGGAGCATTACTCTAGCTCCAACACCCTAGCCCAAAAGTTCCTAGAATTTATAAACTCAAATGCTATGGAACAACTTGTTACCACTCCCACAAGAGGGGAAAACATACTGGACCTGATCATCACCAACATGGGGACTCTATGCTCCAGACCAGAAGTGTATCCCTCATTGGTAAAATCAGACCATAAACTAATCTCACTGGATATTCACATCCCGACTCCACCCCCTGCCCTGAAAACCACAGTGAAAAACTTCTCTAACGCAAATTTCACACTCCTCAAAACTGAGGTGGAAGCCTTCAAAGCCCCCGGGCCTGTGGAAAATACGGTCCAGACCACAGAATCCTTTATAAACGCATTCTATGAACACCTTCAGGAATGCATGGATCATGCAATCCCAAATAAAACCAAGTCCCAATCCTCCAAAGGCAGACGTCCTGTCTGGTGGACCCCAGCCATAAATAAACTATACAATAGAAGGAGGAAGCTACTACATGACAGAGCAAAATCCCAAAAAGGGAAGGCATCTCTGATCAGTATTAGCAAAAAACTACGGGCACTCATAAAAATCGTCTAAGGCCAGCTTCGAGAGAAAAATTGCAGAGGACACTAAGGATAATCATAAGGCTTTCTTTAGTTATGTTAGGAAACTGGATGGGAATTCCCAGATATGCTCAGAATTAGTCCAAAATGACAAAAAATACACCAAACCCACAGACATTGCCAACATCCTAGCTGACAGGTTCAGTGCAAACTCCCCCCCCCCCACCAGCAAAAGGGCAAATATCTATCCCAGCAGAGTGCTGTGCCCCCCCTGACATCTCAGATGCTCAGGTAAGAGCGGCCCTCTCCAAAGCAAAAAACACAGCATCAATGGGACCAGACGGTGTCCCGGGCTGCGTCCTACATGAACTCCAAGAAGAGCTAAACCCAAACATAAAACTACTGTTCAATCTCAGCCTTACTACAGGATATGTACCCAAAGAGTGGCGTACAGCAACAGTGGTCCCTCTCCACAAAGGTGGTGCCTCAACGGATCCTGGAAACTATCGCCCCATAAGCCTGACTAGCTTGGTCTGCAAAGCTATGGAAAGGATCATCATGGACCTCATAAATAAAGATATTGGGGACCTACAGACACTGGATCCTACCCAGTTCGGCTTTGTTAAGGGCAGATCCTGCCATTTAAACCTGGTTGATTTCTTTGAAACAGTCACCAAGGCCATTGACGAGGGGAAGGTGGTCCACACAGCCTACCTGGACCTCGCAAAAGCCTTGGATACAGTACCCCACTCGGGCATTATAGATAAGCTCACCAGCTTAAATATAAACCCCCTATGTCACTAGATGGGTTGCAAACTGGCTCAAGGACAGAACCCACATGGTTAGAATTGCTGGAGCCATGTCAGACTCCAAACCAGTTACAAGTGGCGTCCCACAAGGCTCAGTCCTGGGACCTCTCTTGTTCGGTATATATTTCTCGGAGGTACAGGCCAACATGGAAGGACTGTGGCTGACCAAGTTTGCAGATGACTGCAAACTGGGTGCCATAATCGACACTCCAGCCGACACAAGCATCCTCCAAAAGGGCCTCATAGAAACAGACAACTGGTGCCAGAGCCATGGCCTCAAGCTAAATGCCAAAAAGTGTATAGTCATCCCCTTTGGCAAAAACAAAGTGCCCACAAATTACCACATAGGTGGTAATCCATTAAGTACAGAAGAAGTAATTAGGGACCTAGGGACCCAAGTTGATAGCAATCTCTCATTTGACAACCACGTGGCCAAAGTGGTTAGAAAAACATTTTATATAGCCCACCTAATCATGAAGAGATTCACATCTAGATCAGGGGAGGTCATCGTGCCTCTTTACTCATCAGGCCCATAATTGAGTACAATGGCCCTTTTGGGATGTACCTTACCAGACACCTGCAGCAACTGGAAAGACCCCAAAGTACCTCACCAAGAGGATCAAAGGGCTCAAACAGATGCCATATGCTGCCCGGTTAAAGAAACTCCAGCTCTACTCAGTGGCATACCGCCTGCTCAGAGGCGATCTGTGCCTGACGTATAAAGCCATGTCCAACCCGGAATTAATGGACATGCTGCACCTCAGAAAATCCAAATCCCATCCAGCTATGCGCTAAAGAAACTTGAACCTCAGCACTGAAATAAATAGGACATGCTGCAGGGACAGATTCATAACCCAGAGGCTCCCTTCACTCTGGAATAAAATCCCAGTCCAGGTTAGGCAGAGTCCCTCATTGACTCTCTTCAAGAGGAATCCTGATGAGTGGATGGGAGATCATAGGTTTACACCGGGTATCACTTCTGTGTCACTGTTAGACAGAGGCACAGTATACTAACCTCGTAAAAGGGCATAGCAAAATTAATTTAAAATGTGTGGCGAAAGCCAAACACACTCTGGCTAGGCTTATAAATGCCCTAGGGCAGATAGCCTAGTATGAACCTATGAAAAGCTGTTCAGCAGAGACTGACCTTTCCAACAGTGTAAATGCTGATAGTGCATATCAAACTCATTATTAAATATTTGGCAAGGAATGTTGCTATTGTGCATATTTTTTTACCTTTTTGAAATAACAATGCACAATATCTTGGTCAATGTACCATGCAGACCCATACAATTTGAATTTAATTTGTTAGTATGAATGTCAGCTTTAAAATGATACATTAACCATCACTGTGTGATGCTCCTTTCTTGAGATATTCACAGAAATATGATTAATATTTCTCATAATTGATAAAGCATAATATCTCATCACCGGTAACCGACAGAGCCTACATGTCAGTGTAGACGTTATGCTTTTCAATGTCAGCTTCAAAATGATGCATCATTTGTGTGATCACCATGCTCCCTTGCAAAGATATGGGCATAATAATGAGAAGTATTAGAAATGTATAATTTTCATAATCCTACAAGACTAAACAAACTGTGATATCTGTACATGTGTACAGTGCACAGACACAGTTATTTTACCATTTCATAAGGAGTAACACTGTCTTCAAAATTAGGTATTACTTAGCACACTGGCATGCTCCCTTGCAAAGTTATTTACCAAAATATGAAAAAAATCATAATTTCCATAACCTAAGTCTGAAACAAACTTTGATATCTGCATGTGTCCAACATACAGGCACAATTCTTTTACCATGTTGGAACCAGCAATACTGTCTTCAAAATGAGGTATTACTTGGCACATTCAGATGCTTCCTTGCAAAGTTATTTACCAAACTATCAAAAAAAAAATCATAATTTCCATAACCTAAGTCTGAAACAAACTTTGATATCTGCATGTGTCCAACATACAGGCACAATTCTTTTACCATGTTAGAACCAGCAATACCGTCTTCAAAATGAAGTATTACTTGGCACACTGATATGCTCCTTTGCAAAGTTATTTACCAAAATATGAAAACAATCATAATTTCCATAACCATATAACTAATACATGTTATTGTGGAGTATGTGCATATTGTTAACAGATAATGAAAGCTGGATACATAAACAAAAACTTATAATAACCATCACTGAAACCTGTGCTATAGATAACCTATACTTGTTACACCGTATCTGTATTATGATCTTCAGCAGACTGACCATGTATGCAGAAGCACTTCCCTGGTACACAAATGAATTATTTCCCCTGCCAACATCTTCATTACTACATGTTATACACATGTCCCTAAATGAAACATTCACCCAAATGACCCCCTCAGGAAAATGTTGAGATACGCACAATCACCAAAATTATATATACATACACACACACACACACACACACGTGTGAACAATGTCTATATGTGCAAGTACATTATGTACATACATATATAGCCATATACACATGCACAAATTATATATATATTATACACACACACAAAGAAAAAAATCAGGGGTTTAGGAGGATAGGCAGTTAATGAAGAATGAAGGGTGTTGGCAATGACTCCAACCAGAGAAAAAACACAACCTGGCTTGTACATTCATCAAGGTGATAATGACTTCTACTTATGTGAATAACAGTGACAGCAGCTGAGACTTTTCCCAGAAAATTGATAATGACTTACTGCTATATTGTAATTGCACGTATTGCTAATATGATAATGACCTTCCTTTCATTACTGCAAAGGTATGCATGCTGAGACACAGGTGATAATTGCTGCACATAACCTGAGTAGGCATTCATCATATTACATTGTACAGCTGTTATGTAACACAGACTCAGTGTCATCAGTAAGGGGAAGACCTGAGTCATTCAGTCAAATAGTATAACACTTAGATTTACTGAGCCCTTCCTCCCACCTAAATTCTACACATGACTGACAAAGCCAGGAGAAATGCACAAAAAAAAATATGGTAGCTCCATGCTGCCAGTAGTCACCTTCATCTCACTCAGGCAACTACTGAGTATCATCATCATCATCATAATAATAATAAGACAGGCAGAAATTTCAAATGTATCTGGCTGATCCGTTTAAAAGTATTAATTCAGGTTCTCTCACCTAACCATCCCTCTGGTTACAATAACAGTCAGAGGTTAAAAAGGTAGAAATATTGTCAAAAATATCCAGTTAAACAATGCCAACATTTCAAAACAAACCATTTCCAAATGGATTACACACTGAATCCATTTCTGCTACAAGCACCATGGAAAACCAACCCCTCAGGGGGTCAGAACACATTCCACTAGAGCTACATCTACCTCTATAGCATTTCTCAGGGGAGTCCCTACCAGGGACATACTGGGAGCTGCTACCTGAAGTTCTGTACACACCTTCACCAAGCATTACCACCTGCCTATTTTTTCCAAATCCAGGGCAGGATTTGCTACATCAGTCATACAAGGCCTACTAGCCAGCCCAAACATTTCTTGACTGCCTCCTCCCTTCCTCCGCTTTGGGAATCATTATTGCCAATTATTTAGTGATTTCAGTCCTCAATGATTTGCCAGAAAATCACAAAAATTAATGACCAACAGACCAAAAATAAGAGGCAGAGATCTGGACATTTAGCTAAAATCTGGACAGTTGGGAAGTATGCATGGCTCCTCTCCACCTCTGTGCAACTTTTACACCAATATCTCACAGATAACAAAAGAAATGTAAAATGTCCAAGCTACAAAATAGTTTTCATACCAGCTTCTTACTATCTAGTCACATATGGGTTAGCTGAAGCATTTGTTCAAACTTAATATGCAGAGAAATGCATTTTACGTTGAATAAAAGAAGTACGGGTATATCTATTCTACCTGGATATTACAGCCAACACTCTACATCTGTACTTCTCAACCTCTTAGTGCTAAAATTCTGGGCCAAGCCAAAAGTATTGAGGAGCAATGACCCATAAGTTGGGGACAGAGTTTATCTACTGCTCTTATAAAGCTAGAGAATTGCTAGAATAACAGGGTTTGCATTGGCATGCATTTTTCTGAAGGATATGAAGTCTGAAACTCAAACATTTGTTATTTAGTGATTTCAACCCTGGGTGATTTGCCAGAAAACTATACATTTTATTAGTAATAGACCAAAATATGAGGTAAAAATCTGGACCTTCTGCAAAATTCTGGACAAGTGGGAGGTGTGCCTTCATCTGCTGTTTCTATATGCCCAGTCTTCCAGTAATCCCATGAGTTTTAAAATACTAATTTGCTTTGCCATGCACAACTCAATTTGAAAGTCCATTCCATTGGGTGACCACATTCTCAGAGGAAAAATAATATTTCATATCTAAACTGAAGTATGACTATTAAGTCTAGAATTCCTGACATCTCTGCCTCCCCTCTCCCTGTCTTGGTTAATAAGTTACATTTTTTCCATTTCAGTTCCTTTGTGATTTTGTGAAATAAAATCATACCACTTCTCCATTCTATCCTTCTGAAAGGACAGACATGGTATGTTTATAATCCTCTCAACAACCAACCTTGCTCTATTTTACCACCCTAGTGTTCATCTGTATGTTTGTTTTGCTAGCTATAGCTTTCTTACCTTTTTGCAGTAGCATAGGTATAGCCTCAGAAGATGTGTCTGATCCTCATGTCACACACAAACACCACACCAGGGGACCTGGAGGTAACCAACGGCAAGTGGTCGATAACCTGCCCATGGCTGAGAGGACTGTAGGATCAGAAGCTGTAGGACGATGCATATTTTCATTATTTATTTTTATGTTTTTTTTTAGTTACACAAAGGGTAGATTTTTTTTTTGGGGGGGGGGGGGGGGGGGACTGTCTGAGTCCATCAAAACTTGGGACAAAATACTAGCCACATCAATAGCTAACTGGACAAATCCCACTATTCTCCCTCTAATCTGAAGCCTATTTCTACAAGGATAGTATGCTTAATACTGCACTGAGAAAAAAACAGACAACAATTTTCAGTAGTTTGGAATAAAACACAAAATACATGTCACAAAAACCCCAATATTAATAAAGGCAGGTTTCAGCCTCATTTGTAAACAAACAGCCTTAGACAAGGAATTAAATATAAACAAACAAGTTGCCTGACAGAAAGCAGGTGCAGCCTGCACCAAAACAGACATCAACTCTGACACCAAACCTCTAAATCACCTGCACTGGGATCTACAAGTCAATAACTGCTAATAGCACAGCAAAAAACACTTAGCACTAAAAGAATATTTATGCTGAAGCATTTAACATTGCCAAGCCCATCACATGACTGGGCACTAAGAATACCTTTGACAAAGCTGCATAGTTCAGTGTTGGCAACCTCAAAACCAATGATAACAAGCTGGTAAATTCAGATAGCTTACACAAACGAAGTTAGAAGGTAATTCCTCAAGAAGTAAATAGGTAAGATCAGGAGAAGCCTCTCTGCATCTGCAAAATTGTCATGTTTAAACTCATGGAAAACAGACCACGCTGTAAAGCCGATTTACTGTTCATAAGCTGACAAGCTTCTTTATCTATTAACCAGCCTAACACCCTGAAAGTCGCACAGAGCCAGAACAACATCCGCATTACATTCTGCAGGCTCAGACACAGGTGATAATTGCTGCACATAACCTGTTGAGTAGGCATTCATTCTATTACCTTGTGCAGCTGTTATGTAACACAGACTCATTATCATCTGTAAGAAAAGCACCTGAGTAATTCAGTAAAAATAGTATAACGCTTGTATATTACCAAGCCCTTCCTCCCACCTAAATTCCACACATGAATGACAAAGCACGAATATTACCCAAAATATATGGTAGCTCCATGCTGGCAGTAGTCAGCAATAATAACCTTTATCTGTATAGATGATCATATTATCATATTGTTCAAGTATTTGTTTTTCTGTACTGAATGTGGAGCTTTTCTCCCCAGGCCTCTGCTGTAAATGGACATGTGTCCAGTCAGACTATCCCATTAAACAAATGTAAAATAAAATAAATAATACTAAAATCTCAGTCAACTACTGAGTCTAATCAGAAAGAGAATTACAAGCAGACATGAAGTGCAGTGAAATAGGCATAAATATTGTCCAATCTAGCTGGTTGAGCACCATATTTCTACTGCAATATTCTAACAAAGAAATCAGCTCACAGAACAGGATTTACAGTAAGCCAATAAATCAGTATAACACAGCCAGGTGCTAGGACAATAAAATGTCCAAATGGATTTTCTAATTATGCAAAAGCCTTTCCATGACACACTGCTACAATACAATAGACTGCCCCTGCACAAGCAGTAGTAAATTATTTGTACAACTAGTAGGTCTCTGAGAAGAGTAAAAGAAACCAAGACTTCAAAAAAGTATATATTCTTTCATGGTGTGGTGAATTGAGTTGGTCTTGGCTTTTATGGCCTTATCCAAGCAACTATTCTGTACAGGATCACCTGCTAACTGTCTTCCCAACTCCCATTGTGATCATCAGACTATTCAAGCCATATTGTCCTTCACAGTCCTCTCAATGCCACTTATCACTACCTCTTATTATACAATATGCAGAACTATCTCTGGACCTAAAGAACATGATATGCTACAGGACAATAAAAGGAACAGGAAAACCTTGAGGTTTATAAATAAGATCATCAAAAAATTAAAAGGCAACAGCTACCAGGAGAGGCTGGAAGCACTGTCTATATCTAGTCCCCTATAGACTCCTTAGGGGGTCACCATACCATACCATACCTTACCTTTCATAACAATAGGGATCAAATAGTCTAAGACCTCTTATATCTCCACAAATCAAACAGTTCCACTAAAACAAGATAGTAAATGTTTGAAAAATAATGCTAAACCAACCTATACATGTACCAAAATGAGGCATTCACCCAAGTCACCCCTTTCAAAATGCAGTGTAACACATCGACAGAGAGAAGCTAAAGTTCCATTCAATGTTTTTTTCAACATAAAGCACACATCTACATCTTGCATTTATTATACCAACTGACTGAGTCACCTTTGTAATTTCATCTATCTAATATATTACTACGTCATCATATTATGTACTGTTTATATACTGTTTATTCAGTCGCTAGAACTACTCCATCAAAAAAGGTACAACATTGTAAAGCAAGGACAAACGTCTGCATGCTTTGCAGATTGAAACACACAAAATACACATTACCCCCAAGGTTAACAGCCACATATGCCTAATGGAAAGAAGAGAGCTAACTTTTTCACATCTTGCTAATAAAGCGTAGCAATTGTATTCAAATGCAAAATGCAGGTCAAACTAAACAGGAACATTTTTGTATCCTTAATACTTCAGCATTATCTTTTTATATAGGTGACAACTGATATTAGGATTAGCATCTTAATAGCTGCATAGAGGCAGCTGTACCTACCAGGAAGAAGTACAAGAACTAACTCAAAAAACAAGCCACCCTGGTGGAATCACAAAATCAATTGGCTGAATCACAAGAGGGAGAAAATCATGGCAAAAATTAGGAGGTGCAGCATCCAGCAAGATAAAAGCCCTCTCAAACTAAACAAACTACTCCAGAGGACAAATAAAATCTACAAAAGGCAAATATGAGTTAAGTTTGGCCTCCCAGGACAAGGAAAACTGCAAATGTACCTAACCAGGCATATCCAACAATTGAAATGTCCACAGAGGTTCCTCACTAAAAGAATGTAAGGTGTAACTAATATGTCCTATGCAGACCTCCTCAAGGTCCTATCCCTGTATTCTGTCTCCTACAGCCTTTGGAGGGGAGATCTATGCCTTGCATGCAGGGTCTTGTCAAACCCAATTCTGATGGACCACCTGCATATCCACCAAACATACAGCACCAAAATTACCCGCTATAAAGACTTAAACCTTGCCTGTGACATAAACAGGACCTGCTGAAGAGATAGGAATGTATCCCAGAGACTATTGCATCTATGGAACAGGCTCCCTATCCATGTGAAGCCGAGTTCCTCCCTAACCCAATTCTTTTCAAAAGGGAGAATGGCCATCCCCTGGTAATACCACTTTAGACTTCACTAAGGAGTTTAGTAAGGAAAACACACCACTGCTTTTATGATTTTTAAATCTTTTTATAGTAAGCTAAATCTGACCATGTTATCTGACTCAATGAAGGAACAGCCCTGCTTATTTCCATAGAATAACTCCTTATGTCTACTAAAAATGTAGGATTATGATATATATGATATGTGAGAAGCTTTTCACTGACCTGCACATAATTGCTGTCCACATCTTTTACTAGCATTTATTTTAATTTGCATAGAATGCTAAGTATTCACAAGACAGCAAGCCATTTCTATTTTAGGACACAGATAATTCTCACCTCCATCCCATCTATTTGTCTTTTCACTAAAGGTCAATTGTTAATGTAGACTATAGCACTTCTATGACAATCTCAGAATTAGAATGAATTATTTTAAATTTAATGTTTGTTTTATCTTGCTTGCACGAGCAAGTTCAACATTACTTGATTTGCAAATATACTTTGGTGGGAGGGTGGCCTAATGGTTAAGGTGTTTGCCTTACAAACACAGGGTGTAAGGTTTGAGTGTCACAAGGGATAATTGGCTAGGCTTAAAATAGCTCTCAAGGGCAGTTAGCTTAGTACTAATCTATGAACCTATGAACTTACATAGCTGCCATTATTAAAGCAAGCCACCTTGCAAATTAACAAACATTAAATCAAACTGTTATACAAACGAATACAGTTTCCTCTACAAAATGTTAAATAAATATGTGATCTATTAGCAACTACAGTCCTATAAAGTGAAATTATGCTGCTCTGTTTAAATGCAAGTCGTTTTAAATCACACTAAGTTAGTGACCCACTATAAAGTCCAACCAGACATGCACTTCTGCATTTTATTTTACTTTATTTTTTTACAAAGAAGCACTAAACACATAGCTCACTGACAATTCAATCACTCACAGACCACCTCACCTGAAGGTGTATTACTTGAAACATACACAGCAACAAATAAAAACTTTACTGAAAACGGTAAGCACAGTAGCAAGTCAACATGCTTATGGTTGCACACATACAGGCACATAACCAGGAATGGGCCTGCCCCTCCCTCTCACACTACAGCGGTTCCAAACGGTAGGCATGTTTGCGATAAGACGATTGCTTCTTCACACCATTTTATTCAATATCTACATCACACATTATTTGGTATCCAGGTCCATTGCAAAAAAAAAAAAAAAAAAGCCCAAGCACAGCAAATAAAATCCACAATATAGGCAATAGCGTTGTATCCACAAACAAGATCACTGCTGTGGCAACTCGCCCTAAACCTAATACCAAAATCAGGATGTACAACACAACTCATGCTATGTACAAGACCACAAAACTGACATTTCCCCCACAGGTAATTACAGAACTAACCTCTGAACCTTATCCGGATAGCACAGACACTGTTTCTTTATCCATAAGAGTAAAGCATGGAATATACCCAGCTATCTCGCGAATTCTGTCATGGGTTAAGTAAAACTCTAAGTAAACCAACATGAATGCAGGAAGGGGTGGCAATATATAGTTAATGACCAGATTGCTTTGTTTCTTTTTGAAGCAAAATCTTAAGCTGGACAAAACTAGGGATCATTTTTAAATATTGCTCATACAAATTTTGCAGGAATAACAAGTTTTGCCTAGCAACTTGAAAGGATACGAAGTCTGTCACGGGAGTAACGGATATTATTTTCTAACCTCAGTCTTTGCCAGTAATTCACCAGAAAACCATAGCTTTATAAAAAAAAAATGGATCGCAGCTAAGGAATGAGATTATCTTACCTTACTGAAGAATTACTCAGGCTTGGAGGTGAAAACACAAATTGATGTCCATTGCAGCTTTTCCTTTCCAGACTGTGACACTACCTGAACGGCTCAACAAACAGAGAGATACAATAGCAAATTCCACAAAGTGCAGAAAAAAGGGAAGATCTACTGTAGGGCCCCCTATTTCTTTGGACAGAACAGAGCTGGGGGGGAGGGTGTTAAGCAAGAGGTGACTCCCACTGGCTACCACCAGTTCCTTGATGAAAATCATAGTAAATCGGCTTGCTGTTGAGAGGAAAATACAGGGTGCATTGCAAGCTGATTTTCTCACTAAAATAAGATACCAACACCATGAAAATCCACGCTGAAATTAAGTTGACAAGGTAACTGACAAAGTTCAGTTACTTTTTCAACTTAATTTTCAAGAGTGGAGCTAAAATATGCCTGCAAATTTACTAGCGCTGGGAGAAGGCACTCGGGTGGAACAATATGCAATTACTACCATCTCATAGTGTGCTCGGTGTTAAGCACAGAGGCACCATGAGACGGTAGTCGGGGTTAATGAGTTAACTTAGAAATCCAGGAGGAGATGGTTTGTTTAGAAACAGCCAAAGTCCTGGGATGAAAGGAAACTAAGCTGTTCAGATGTGTGAATAAAACGAGTTATGTACTTACTATAACTTGGCATCTGTGTTATCCTGTGTCACTATTCATCACTCTTGGGTCGTAGGATCCAACATTGGATCCGAGCTGGCAACTTTGCAGACAGCTTTTAGGCTCTAACTCCTCCCACTCCCATTATCCCTTGATGCCATCTAACCCCTCAGATTGAGTTTTCCCTAGAGGTAGAATGCAGTGCACGAAGACCTTAACCACCAGATAGGACATCTCCATTTCCTCTAGGTCCCACAGGACAGAGGAAGGCAGAAAGGATAATGATGAATAGTGACCTACGATAACACAGACTCAAAGTTATGGTAAGTACATAACTCTCTATCTGTGATTTTATCTATGTCGCTATTCCTCACTCTTGGGTCAGAGTCCCCAGCTACCCTAAGTCCTGGGTGGCCTCATAGAAGCACATACTGAAGAACTGTGGAGTGAAAAAAAAGCCCTGTTCTTGGAGAGAATGTCAAGTTCATAATGAGTAACAAAAGTGTGAGGAGTAGACCAAGTGGCTGCCGCACAAATCTCACCTATGGAATTCTGGGCCAGACAGGCAGCTGACGTAGCCATAGATCTAGTGGAATGAGCTCTGAGAGGCTCTGGTAAAGGTAAACCCTTAGAGGAATAGAGAAAATAAATACAATTCGAAATTCAATGAGAAATAGTAATCTTACAAAACGCCTGACTCTGTCTAAAAGAAAATGCTACAAACGGTCTGATTTGCGGAAACACTTGCTTCTATCCAGGCAGAATTGTAACTGTCTAGGAACATCAAGAGTATACAACAGATATTCCCATTTATTGGAAAGGTTAGGGAAGAAAACTGGCAATTGAACTGACTGATTCAAATATGTATGATTGTTTGATAGAGCCTGCAACCCTTCTTGTTTAAGTTATGGCCACAAAAAAAGCGGTCTTCCATGAAAAAAGTTTCATATCACATATAGCAGCAGGCTCAAAGGGGCTCTGTGTAAAATGTCCAGTCTCTCTCTCTCTCAGAATGTTCTTAAATTAATAATAAACCTTACTGCTAGGTCAGCCTGGATGACATTACACTTTGTCACCTGCCCTCAGTTCCCAGGCTAACATCTCTGTGTTAATAGTACATATCAGCCACAAAGATAGCGTAAAAGAGGCCACGAAAGTACCTCACAAAGATGATCCTAGGCCTTAAACAGTTGTCCTATATGGACAGACTCAAAAAAACTCCAACTAATCTCTGTCTCATATCGCCTACTTAGAGGCAATCTCTGCTTGACTTACAAAGCCATGAATGACCCAGCTCTGTTAGAAATGCTACATCTAAAGAAATCTCAATCCCTCCGTACCACATGCTTCAGTGACCTCAACCTCTTTACCACAATCAACAGAACATGGTGGAGGGACAGGTTTATAACTCAGAGACTGCCCATGCTAGGGAACAGACTTCCCATACATGTCAAACAGAGCACCTCACTGGCTCTCTTCAAGACAGATCTTGATGAGTGGATGAGAAATAGAAAAGTCACTCTGGGGATCACTCCAGTGACTCTACTAGACAGAGGCACTGGGGACTAATGTTGGGTGGCATGATGCCAGGGTAATCCTATGGGCTAGGCTTGTAAAGGCTCCAGGGCCATTAGCCTAGTACACACCTATGAACCCATATCTCTCAGATGTTTGCCCAGAACTAGAAGTCATAAAACAATTAAACACTTTTACATTTGAACCCTAGTAATTATTTTTGTTTCAAGATGACACAAAATCTTCTAGCTGCTGCTGAGCTGAAACTGAGAGATTAAAGTATTTTACAATTGTTTTATTTCAACTTATTTTCTTGAAGTTAACTCTGTATGTTCCAGCTTCTAGTATTAAAACATACATTTGCACAGGTATGTAGTTTATATACATTTTTGTTATTTTCCAGTAAGGTACACTGTGGACACATCCTTGAAGCTCAGTACTGTACAAACCCTGTTCAATACACACTTCTGCACCAGTAGTTTAATATACATATAACATATAGTTCTCGTACATTTATAAGACAAGCAAATGCATCATATTAATATTCACAAATGACGTGATTATTTACAACATTCCAGATTGTTGGGCTGGCAGTGTCACACAGGATTATGGGAAGTGGACAAACAATGCGGTCAAATGAAGAGTCTGAAGGTTGGGGTCAGAAGCTGGGTGGGGTGGGAAATCAGATCTGGAAGGGGATTTAGTGCCTAAGGGGGTACTTTAGATGAGACAGTAGGAGGGGAAATCGCACCTGCTGAGGCCAAAAGGAAGTGATGAGGATCAAGGTGGCCTTGAGGTGACGAGCTTTCTAAAGCACTCTGGGAATGAGAGACATAGGAGGATAGGCATAAAGGAGACCTGGATGCCAATTGTGAACCATGGCGCCCCAGGGGACTCCCCAACTGGGGGAATCAGGGCAAAATACCGGCTGCATTTGTGGTTGTGTGGGAAAGTGAACAGATCGCAGCTCAGATGACCCCAGCGAAAGAAATCTCTCTAACCACTGAAAGATTCAGAATGGCCCTGCTGAGTCTGTCTGCCAACATGTTGGACTTGCCGGAAATGTGCATTACAAAGAGAGCCCCAAAGACATCACCCATTCTCACACCCTCATGACCTAACGAGAAAACAGATAAGAGCAAGTGCTCCCTTGCTTGTTAATGTACCACACAACTGGCATGTTGGCCACATGAACTGCAATGATACCCAGAGGGCAGCATTCCTGAAAAGCTTGCAATGTAAGAAGGACTGCTCTCATCTTCAGTACATTTACGTGCAGTTTTGTCTCTGCGGAGGACCACGTACCTTGGACTGTCTTTCCCTAGTAATGCCCCTCCATCCCAACAGGGAAGCATCTGTGGTCACTGTGGCAGTGGAGGGAGAAAGAGAAAATGGTCTGCCTGCTAGAAGGTTGGGAGACAGAATCCACCAAAGAAGATAATGCCTGCAGACTGGAATAAGACAGATTGAGGCTGCCATCAGATGAGACTGAGAAGACCACTGGACTGCTAGAGACCACTGCAGAACCCTCCTGTAGAATTTGGCTAATGGCACCAGATAGATTGCTACCACCGTGGACCCTAAGGCCCTGAGAATAAGGCAGACCTGAGGACAAATCAGATCTGGAAGGAATTGAGTATGAGCTCTGATTACATAAACACATTGGAGAGGGAGCACTGCAATCTCTGACACAGTGTCCAGCTGAGTTCTGATAAATTGCAAGTTTTGCAATGGAAGCAGATTGGATTTGGGCAGATTCCCTGTGATTCTTAACTGGTCAAACAGGAGAAGCAAGTACTGAATGGCTTTGACCAGTCAATGCTAGGTGGGAACTGTGAAGAGCCAATTGTCGAGGTAAGGAAACACCTGGAATCCCTGCAGTCTCAGGTGAGCTGTGACCACTGTCATGCACTTAGTGAACACCTGGGGGGCTGTGGTATGACCAAAGGGCAGGGTCCTGAACTAGTAATGATTGGCCCCCACGAGAAAGCAGAGATGTCTCCTGGAGTGCCTGTCTATTTTTATATGAGAGTACACATCTTTGAGATCCACAGAGCACATTGTCATCCTAGTGCAGAAGGGGCATGATGGACTGGACAGTGACCATCCAGAACTTGGGAATACTTCTTGACAGAGAGATTTAATATACTAAGGTCCAGAACTGGACATAGGTCCCGTATTCTCTGGCACCAAAAAGAAGTGAGTGTAAGTTCTGGATTCTTGTTGTCCTGGGGGGACCTCTTGGATGGCTCTCTTCTGAAGAAGTTTGAGCACTTCTTGCTGAGCTAACTCCCTCTGATGGGGTGGCGCATCGGGAAGGCACTTCCTGATTGGAGAGGGTGGCCAGGAAAAGGGAATAAAATAGCCCCTGGAAATAATGTCTAGCACCCAGCGATCTCTTGTAATGTTTGCCCAGGCCAAAGGGTGCAGTGATAAATGACCCACGACTGTCTCAAGGGCAGAACAGTCGGGCAATGCCTTAGGAGCATGGGTGGGCTTCTCAGAGCAAGGTTCCCTGCAGCCCTGATTTTGCAGATCCCCTCTGCTCCTGGGCCAGTGTCTGCCATTGAACGCCCTCCCCTGCCTCTAGAAGAGGGTTCTTCCCGAGCATACTGGAAGAAAGACTGCTACTTCCAAAAATCACATTTTTCTAGTCCCTCATTGCATCTTGGAAAAAGAGCACTGAGGAGTAGAAAACTTGATTCCCACAGCTGACAATGTCTTGCCTTCCTGCTGACTATGGGTGAGTGTTTCTTTGACTGAAATACCAAAGAGGGTCAATCCATCAAACGGGGCATTGGTGAAGGATGCCATAAAGGACTCTGCAAATCTGCAAAAGCGCAGCCAGGGCACCGAAGAGCGATGCCTGTACCGGCCACTTGAAATCTGTCTCATCGTGGAATTAGACAGGGAAGTGAGAGAAGACAGTTTGGGGGACACCTTACTTAGTTCCCAGGCAGGCAACAACTCTCCCCAAAGGATACATCCTCAGGTGGAGATCTGAGGGACCTGCCTCCTTCATCGAGGTCCTTATCCCTCAGTGAGAGACTCCATAGGGCAGTCTACATGCTTCCTCTTGCACAATCTCTTCCAAGGCACCTCCTCCAGGGGGGGTTCAGGAGTATATGGAAAAGAGGGGAACCCCAAGGGGTTGACTCCCGCCTGAAGGCTAGTTTGAGAGGGCTGACAAGGAATAGGATGAGAAGAGTCTGCTCCTGGGAGCTGGGATGGTGCCTGGAAAGCTGGGGAGGAAATTCTGGTGGAGGAAAAAGTCCTCCTTACTTACCCGGAAGGCCGAAGGGCTGGATGATGTCTCATCCACACTCATGGCAGGCAGACCCACCCGAGAAGAGGGAACAGAGCATGCCAGCACCTCCCTGTCTTCGGACAGTACTGGCCCTGAGTTGTTGAGGGCCAAAGCACCAAGAGTAAGGGACTGGTCCAAAAACACAGGATCAAAACCCTCACCCAAGGACCCTGGGTGGCAGGTTGGGCTCAGGACTCTGCCTACCCGAGAGGAGGTCAAGCAGAGGTGGTCAGGGACTCATATGGGTAGAGAGAGAATGGCCTCTAGGCACCCCATCTCCTTCTCGGTGCATCCCAGGGCCTGGAGATCCAAAACCACCTGGTTTAGATAAGAAGACAACAGTGGAGGTGTAGGAGAAGAACCCCTGGTCAGATGGGCAGGGGAAGCAATAAGCCCCAACTCAGTCTAAGCCTAAAACAAGGACCTCATCATCCTGTCCATATTGGAGAGGAACAAGCTCCTACAGGACCTACAAGAGGCAGAGGACCTAGCTGGGGGTGGATGTCTGGACCCCAATGACCTCCCGTGCCTGTCCAGAGATCTCCTGTGCCTGGGGGGAGAAGGGGACTGCCCCAAGTCAAAACCCGAAAGGGAGTCATCTATAATAGTGGTGGGATTCGACACTGATCCAGGATCCGTCTGCCTTGGTTCCAAGTACAATTGAGGATCCGAACGCTTGGGTCCTGCATAACTTGGATCCAAGGAAGTTGGATTTGTTTCAGGTCTGGATCTGGTCAGATCCAGGGGCCTTAGATCTGGGAGTAGACTCCTGCGGCCTCTGATCTGATGGCCTCAGAGTGGAAGCCTTGGATCCAGTGGTGGAGTGGCGGGACCTAGGATCCAAAGAAGTTGGATCTAATGGAGCCGAGGCTGGAGTCAGATCTGAGGAGCTAGGATCTGACAGCCTCATCTTTTTAGAGGAAGATGACCTGGGAAGAGAGGTGGCCTCCCTCTTGTGGTCGGAGGGTCCCGTCTTGGCCAGGGACTGGGCCAACTTTTGGACCCTTGGGCCATATTTTTCAGTAAGAGCTTGTTCTGATGTTCAACCAAGGCCCTGGGGTTGAATGTGGCACAAATGTCGCATTCAACCTCCAGGTGGTCGAAGCCCAGAGAATAGAGGCACTCCTCATGGGAATCAGACATGGGCATATTCTGACTGCACAAGGAGCACCTTTTAAAGTCAACAGGTTTGTCAGACATGGCAGAAAACAATAAGCAATCACCAAAACCTAACGGATGTGCTAAAATCGCTAACTGGAAAAATGCGAAAGCCAAAAAAACAGAAAGGACCACCAATAACTAACAGCGAAAGAACTACTACACTAAAATCTAGAGAGGCAAAAAACTAAAAGGGTGCCAAAACCCACAACAACTGCAAAACACAGAAATGGGGGGGGCTATAAACTAGCTAAAAGAACAGGCTAACTATAGCAAACTGCCAGACTACTAACAAAGTGGAGAAACAACCCAAAAGAAAGAGATTTTTTTAAAGTACTTATCCCCACTGTTGAATTGAGCCAAAGTATCACATCTGATGCTAAGCACAGCAAAAGAGATCTGAGGGGTTAGAAGACAGCAAGTGATCATGGGAGTGGGAGGAGCTTGAGCCTAGAAGCTGTCTGTAAAGTTGCCGGCTCAGATACTATGACCCAAGAGTGAGGAACAGTGACATGGATATAATCAGATCTTTAGTTTTATCTAAATATCTGAGCTGTCTATGCAAGTCCAAGGTGTGAAGACTGCAGAGAAGGAACCATTACAGCAGTTTGATCTTCACAACAGTTTTGTTTACACTTTTTCGGAGGACTTTTTACAGGTGGAACAGTCAATTTTAAGATACTGGCCTATTTTAAAACAACATGATGAGTTTAAGTAGATTGTTAAGGAACGTCCCTATTTTGTCAGAAGAAGGGACACAAACCTCAAAGGCCTTTTTGAAGGAAGACCTGGGGTTGACAATAAGCGGGTTTGCTCCAGACTTGGAACTTACAGGTGTGGTGCATGCAAACAATGTTCCTATGTGTTTAATGACAGCTCACTATTCATCCCCTCTAGGAGGTTTAAATTCAGGGCTGAACATTATTACAATTGTGGGGCGAAGGATGTTGTTTATTTAGGTTTGTGCACCCAATGCTCCAGTTTTTATGTGGGCAAAACTGAGAGAACCCTTAGAAGAAGAATATATGAGCATCTTTACGATATTTCTAAGAGGAAAGACACTAATGTCTTTTTTAAACATCTTGGTTCATGCCCTAACATGCAGCTCAAATTTATGGTTTTGGAGCAGGTTCTACAGGATAGTAGAGGGGGTGATTGGGAGGCCCGGCTGGAGTATAAAGAATTGTTGTGGCAGCTTAAACTGAATGCAACCAAGCCACCTGGCCTGAACGATAGTATTAGTATTACAAGTGTTTTGAAATTAAGGAGGGCTAAGCTATGATTTTGTGTTTTTAGAGTTTATACTGCACAGAGGCGGGTGTACTTTTATAATAATGTTTATAAAATGTTTACTAAAATGTGTAAGGTGTTTTTAGAAAGATTTTATGTAGTTTTATATAAAGCTTTCAAAGTTTGTTAGGATGTCCTCAGCATGGGTTGTGTTCATGTGTATTTTAAATATATTTCGTTTGGAATGTTATTTATAACCTGTTTTATAGTTTATTTATGATTTGGTTTTATCTAAGCTTCAACTGGTGCTTTAACAATTCATTTGCATATTTAATTTATTAACACACTGGTCACATGATTTTATTCAGTGAAGTATTTAAACTTGTAATTTTTCAAAATGGATTATCTTGAAAAAGCCTGGTATTAATCCAGGCGAAAGCGCTTGATGGTATTTTCATTTTTATTTTTCGAATAAAGTCTTGGGTGAGCTATTTTGGACTGGTTCGTTTTACTCCAAGCCTCTGGGTTTACTGTGTTTACTTGGTCTGGATCTTTTTTTGTTTTTTGGTTACTGCAGAGAAGGAAGATGACTAGAGTAAGGGACAACTCACTGACCACCTTGGGCATAAAATGAGGTTTAGTATAAAGACACACCCTGTCTCTGTGAAAAAAAAAGAGAAATAACCATGAGAGCCAGAAGTCAGATACTCTCTTGGCTGAAGTAAATGCCAAAAGAACAATAATAACAATGTTGTAAGGAAGCTGAAGAAATAGGGTCAAAAGGAGCCTGGGGCAATTTTTCAAGTGTAACATCAATGTCCCAGGAAGGCAGAATAGGCTTCTTGGGGGGCCTGATATGAAGGATGCCTTTATGAAATTGCTTGACCTCAAACCTAGAGGTCAGAGGAGGATTCAAGGGCAGGTGAACAGAAATGCAGGCAGGAGAGCTTTAAATGAAGAATATGCCAGCTTAGCACGGAGCAAATACAAATAAGAGAACAGCAGAAGAATACTGATGATGAGAGAAGAGGAAGACAGAAAACTGCTTCCATTTGGACATATAGGATTTTATGGTAGTGGAGTTCCTGGCTTCCTGCACAACCCATAGTACGTCCTCAGAAAAGAGGTGCCTACAAGGGATCAAAACCCTATCACTCACAGTGTCAGCTGAAGAGTTGACAGTTGAAGATAGACAAGACATCCCTTGTCTTGTGTGATAGGATCCACCCGGTGAGGTAACTTGTGGTAATTATCCTTAGTCAGGTAAAATAGAAGGGGTGACCAATACTGTATGTACCAAAAAGGAGTCACCAGCAAGACTTTGGGAGTGTCCTTCCTGATCTTGTACAGAACTCATGATAACAGAGGAAGGGTGGGAAAGCATACAGAAACATTCTCTTCCAAGGAAAATTCACTTTCCAAGTCAGAAAACTTGGGAATCTGGAACAGAATAGAGGAAGTTTTTGTTCAAAGAGGAGGCAAAGCGATCTGAGGAACACCCCACTGATAAATAATTTCCAGCAATACATCTCTGTGAAGCATCCACTTGTGAACTTGTGTTTTGGACCTGCTGAAAGAGTATGTCACTAGATTCTGTTTTGAAGGAATGTACACTACCTGAAGATTCACTTGATACTGGATAGTTAGATCCCAGATCAGGAGAGCCAGTCTCCAAAGGAGATAGGACCTTTTGCCCCCTGCAGAAGACAAGTGGTGAACTGGAGATCTTGTAACAGATTGCTGGGAGGAAGAGTAGATAGGGAAAGATCTGTTCAACTCGAAGCCTGCAAAAAGCAGCAACAGGAGCAAGGCATTTAAACGCCCTTGGGACAGCAGAAAGGCCAAATGTTAAAGTAGAGTACTAAAAAATGCAAGGAAGAGACCAGAAAAATGTAACGATTTACTGAAAAGAGGATGAATGGGGTTGTAAAGGTAAGCACAATTCAGATCCAGAGACACCAGAAAGGCCTGGGGAAGCAGAAGAGGAGACGATGTCTGAAGAGGCAATGTTCGAAAAGAAGGGATCTTTAGAAAAGTGTTGAACAGGGAAAGATTCAGATCTAGTCTCCATGTATCCACCTTCCAGGGAACCAGAAACATCCTGGAATAAACCCCCTTCCCCACCAGGGTGGGAGGAATGGGCCAAATGGTGCCCTGATCCAAAAGAGACTGCAAAATTTATTTACATTTGTTTACCGGGAAATTCCGACTGGACGCAGGTCCTTTTTCAGCAGATGCCCAGGGAGAAAAGCTCCACATCATGTATATGATAAATAGAGATACAAAGTTGCAGCAATAGTAAACAACATTACAGGTTGTTGGCTTTAATACAACAACAAGATACTGATTATCAACAGTATATACAGTAAATGTTGCAAGTTAAGATAGTTTCTTTCTCTGGGAAATGAAGAAGTTGGTCCCAAGCAGGATGAGGAATGCCTGAAAAGGGTGAAATGGACTTCTAAATCATGACATACCCCTGACAGACAATTGAGAGAACCCAAGAACCTGAGCTGATTTGAAGCCAATTTGGAAGAGAAAGGGAAAGGCAAAGAAACAAGGGGACCTGGCCAAGGGGAAGAGAAAGCCAAACATCAAATACAGTTAGGCTTCTCCTGAAAAGGAGGTTTCTGGAAGGAAGGAAGGAGTCTATGTAGACTTGGCAGAAGGAATGCACCTTTAACTCTTCTTACTGTTAAGAGGGGGGCAGGTTTGCCTACGAACAAAGGCAGACTTGGAAGGATAGTTCCTCTGAAACTTAGAAATAGGGGAAACAAAAACAAATTTCAGCTCCTGTGAGGCCTTACATTTATCCTGGAGGTATTTAACTAAGTCAAAATTAACAGCAGACCCATAAAGATTTTTGTCAGTAGAAGCATCCAAAAGTTTGGCCTTGATGAGATCAGGCAAAGCCTGAAGATGTAGCCAAGAGTAATGCCTCATGACTAAACCAAAGGCATCAACCACATTTGATTGAGTGGCAGGTAACATGAGATGTGGAGTCTAATAGGGAAACAACATAAACCTTTCCTCTCCGAATCAGGAAGCCACAACAGAAACATGGAAAAGGACAACCAAAACATACCTAGTCATATAGGTCTGGTAGTTAATGGCCCTTTTAAAGGACAAGGTGGCAGTAGAGTAAGTCTTCTTGCCCAAATTTTCCATGGCCGTACTATCCTTATCAAGAGGAAGCAGCTTGGTAGAGGGTAACAGCTTGGAGGGCTTGTCAGAAGAAATTGACACTACTGAAGTGTCAGCAGAAGGGCACGTATAAAGAAATTTGCAATCCTCAGGTACCTTGTAAAACCTATTAATCTTCTTTGGTACAGGAGGCTGAAAAGTTGTGGGATACAGAGGCTACAGGAAATGTGCCCAAAAGGGCAGCCAAAACAGGAGGAACAGCAGATGGGTTGGGAGACTCCATCTGTAGGAGCTCATAGTATTTTTTTTTTTTGAATATCAGAGACCTGGGAACAATTCCACTTAAAATAGTCCATCATGTGGGCAAGAATATTCCCAAAGGACAACTCTTCAAAGGGGGATGGTTGGACTTACAAAATCCTCTTTCTCTGAACTGTATTCTGAGAGGAAGAATTTGGGAATAATAGGCCAGGGATTCTTTTACAGATTCCAAATCCTCATCATAGGAATACAATTCCCAAGGTCTCTTACAGGAGTGGAAGACCAGGAGAAAGCAGGGACAGAGACCCATTGAGTAGGCTTTTAAGGCCATCAAAGCACTAAATAAACCCTCAGTGAAATCTTGCCATTCACACTAGGAATCCTTCACAACAGAGGAAATATGCTTTATCTTACAGGTTCATAGGTAAGTAGTAGGCAAGCTGCCCTTGTGGGCCATTTTAAGTATAGCTAATTTCCCTTTCAAATGTGAGGATCAAATCTGTATCTTATGTCTGTGAAGTAAACACCCTTTCCATTATAACAACCCCCAAACCTGTTTTTTTCCGCAAGATGTCCCACAAAGAACTCTCAATGGTCAGACCCTTGACTAGACTCTATAATGGTGGTAGGAATTTCCTTCCTCACTAAAAAAATCTGAGAAATCCCTCTTGGTCCCATGGATATAATCAGCCAAGGTCCCCCCTCAACTTCAAGAACAGTTGGAAAAGCCTCTGAGTAGGTCTAAGAATTCAGATTCATGCCAACCTCTGATGGGAGTCATGGCAGATGAATCCAAAAGAAACACTGGATGATCATTAAGGCTTTCACTAGCCTCTAGAGAGATATCCAGTGAGACTGGACAGCAGCAGGATTGGACCTATTTGGCTGCCACCTTGGCAGATGACTTCCTCTTTGGATGGGAGGATTCTGCCATAGCACTCTGAGCCAACAGCTTAAGGTGATGGTTCTAAGGTATATGTACAAAGAGGAGAGGCAACTACATAGGGTCTTGGGCACAAATGTCTGGCAGATACAGCACTGCATATGATTGTGGGAGACATTCAAGCAAAAAAGACACTGGTTGTGAGAGCCCTTATGGGCTGCCTCCCACACTGACATTTTCCCTTTCTGGATGATATGAACACAGTACCAAACAAGAAGAAATACAAATGGGTCACTTATCTGAAGAAGAAAAAAAAACTGCTTAATAACCAGCAGAGCAGAAGGGCATTCAGACAGACATACAATAATTTTGGACTGGTGGCAAAGAAGTCCTGAGTGTTTCCATCCATACATCACCTTTATGCCCTACATTGTGGCATGGGGAGCATATGCATGATGTACTGCACATATAAGAACTGAAGGCTTTGGTATACTGGCTGGGCATTCCATAGGTGAAGAATACTGCAACAGTGATATGGAAGGACATCTTTATATATTTCACATGCCCTTTTAGGGGCAGCAGGCTGACTGTTAGGAAAAAATACTGGCAAAACCCACCTCCTCCAAAGCTGACAGAACTGGAGGAAATGGTGAAGATTCAGGAAATTTCTTATGCAAGTGTAACAGCTCAAAATTTTCTGAAGGACTGAGAAAATTCTGTGTACTCCCACTGAAAACACTGGCACATTCTGGAAATAGTCTCAAAGAGACAGAGAGAAACCCCAGAGAAAGAATAAGAAACTGAGCTCTCCTCTCAGTCTTAATGGGAAACTAAAAAGAAAACCTGCATCTGTCCTTTCATCTTCTTGTCCGGATTCAGAATTTTGAATCTCTTCAGGAAAGGCCGTACCTTTACTTTACCAGAAAGCATTAAGAAGGATCAACAGGCTGAATAAAACCCTGAGCCACACTCACCATACTACTCCTGTCTAAGGAAATTTGAGGAGGAGGATTAGATACATGTTTAATTTTCTTGTTTTCTGACAGAAACAAAATGGGGCAAACAGTGTTGTAAATGGAAGCAATAGCTTCCCCAAGGATTGGCACACCATTCTGACAAAACAAGGAAACCTTCCCTGCTCTCTCTCCCAGGACCAACAAAAGTGGCTCTCCCTTGCCAGCTGAGGGGGACCCCAACAGCCACAGTGATGTAGCGAACCTCTGTTCCATAGTGGCTGTAGGTGTTAAACCTGAAGGATCAGGACTAAGAGATGAGTGGACTGAGGTTTTTGGCGTGCTTAGTGATTTGGAACTTGTTTTGTTGCTGGTGCGCCAATTGTGTTTAAATTATTTGGACTGAGGTACAATAAAATGGCCAACACCAGAGTCACCCACCTGTGACTGAGGCAAATTGCTAGCCTTGCTGTAGTGGCAAAGGCTGTTTGCTAACATTTTTTCTTTTTGTGGCTGGAAGGAGGACTGACAGTTTGTTCCATAGTCAAGTACAATATGGTGCCTCTTCCCAGGGGAAAAAAGCAGCCGGTAAAAGTTAAGTCTTTAAAAAGTCTCTCTTTTACACAAAAAACACTTTAAAACACTTGTCAGCCCCAAAACATAAGATAAACAATTTCTGCACACACAAAAAAAGTGCTTTTTAAATTAACTTTTAAAATGACAGGGAAAAAGAGCAGTCTCATTTAAAAGTACAAAACAGTCTCATGACAGACTATTAAAACCCAAACTGCTAGCTTTGAAATAACTTTCTTGAAGAGAAAAGTATTAATAATTGAATGGCAGGATCCAATGTTGTCTATTTGTGTGCATTTCAAACATATGGGTTGCCAAATCTGATGTTTCTGATGGATCGGAAGGGCTCTTAAAAAAGTATCCTTTAATCTAGCTTAGACTTCCTCCTCCAACTGTGAGTGTTTTTTCTTTTCAAAACATCTATCTAGACTTCTTGTTTCTAATGTGGTTTTAAAAAAGAGAGAGAAATGTGGTTGGTAATACTCCCTCTGCAATAGAAGCACATTTTTCATCCCCACAAAATCCTACTCTAGGAATCAAAGATCAGGAAAAAGATGTGGTTCCATAAATTACAGGGTTCTTACCATGACTCCACAAGTGATGGACCTTCCCATAACAGAGGGAGAGGTAATGATAATGGATGACACTCCTGAGGCAGAGGGTTACTGCCCAACCAGGGTTTTGATGGTCCATCCACTGAGAAAGTCTTTCAGCACTCCTGAATGGTTGCCCGACTGCTGTGCTCTGGAGGCAGTTGGGTGGCACCTATCTTTGCATTCACAAGCTTGGCACACCATAACTTCAGATTATTGGGTGCTAAACATAATTTCCAGAGGCTATTTAATTCTCTCTTCCTTTCCACCTCAGAAGAAGAAAAAATTCCTTGATGTTCTACCTAGTCAGTAGGATTTACCTGCCACAGACATTTCAAAGCTGTTTGAAAGAAAGTCATCCGACCAGTTCCCCAAGACCACTTAGAATCCAGAGCTTAATCAAGGTTCTTTTTAGTACCGAAAAAGATGGGGGACCTCAGTCGCCAAAACAGACAACATTTGGGATGGTCACAATTCAGTCCATTTTACTTCTGCTGAGGAAAGAAGATTGGATGTGCTCCATCCATTTCCAGAGCACATGCTGTTATATTAAAAGAACAAAGCACTCCAGGAGATTTCTATACTTCTGGCTGGAAGCCAGTCATTATCACTTCCCAAGCCCTGCCCTTCTGTCTCACTACAGCTTCAAGGTGTTTGCCAAGATAATGGTAGTGGTAGTAGCATGCCTGCTCAGGATCCATGGTTTCCCATACAGCAACTGGCTCCCAACTGCTACCTCTGAGCACCTAATGCTATACCATCTGGCCTAGGCATAACTGTAACTCTCCCAAAGTGCCTTCTGTCCCTGACACAGGAAATGGATTTCACAGGATGCCAACTAGACACCACCCATCAGATCTTCAGCCTTCCTCAATTGAGGTTTTTTTTTTTTTACTCCGATTCATGGCCATTCAACTACTACATCACACTTTACTATCACCAAGATTACTTTGCCTTTTGCGGTGCATGGCTTCAATGATTTTTAATTGTTCCTTTAGCTAGATACTTCATGAGGGTACTGCAATGGACCTTAATAGTAGATTAGGTCTAAATCCATTCATTCTTTGCATACAAAAATAAGGATTACACCAGTTTGCCGACAACACACTGCCTGGTGGAGTATGTCTCCAACAGTAACGAAGAGTCGCTCATTCCACAGAGATGCACCAAGGCCAGTAGTAACCAGGAATGCATCACTTCTAAGGTATGGGAGCATTTCAAAGGGAGAATGGTACAAGGTACTTGGACATCCCTGCAGGCCAATCTTCACACCAATGTCTTGGAGATGAAGGCAGTCCTCCTGGCATTGCAGGCATTCCAGGACTTCCTCCCAAGTGTGTGATTTCCATATTGACAGACACCATGGCAGTTGTATGGTACATCAACAAACGTGGACACCTTCTTATCCTGAGTGTTGGAAGGCCATGAGAGTTTAGCAATGGGCAAGGTCTTCACACTGCTTTCTAATAGCAATGCACATCCCAGGGTCAACCACTGTGCTAGCCAACAAACTGAGCAGAACTATCCTGATGCCTCATGAGTGGTCTCTGAACCCAACAGAGCCAAACTTAATATTTGATGTTGCCAATTTTCATTCATTCCTCAACAATTGGGTTTAGATCCGACTCTGACATTTTTACAGCTCGTGGCCATTATAAATCTCGAGCTCCTCCCTTACCCATAATGCTCTATCCCCTATAACCTCTGCTCAAAGGCTTTCTGCACTTCAAGTTTTGTCTTCTAAGCCCCCTTCTTTAATATTCCATAGAAATAGTAGTAGTTCTACAAGCCAATCCTTTCTTTCTTCCTAAAGGTGGTGTCAGAATCCAACATCAATCAGTCCATTAATCTGCCAGTTATCTTTCCATATTTCACAAACAAAGATGAATGCATGTTATATTTGCTGGACGTTCACAGTTACATTTATGTTTGCATAGAACAAAGAATTTCAGAAAAACATCAGTTTGTTTCCTTTGTGGATTTGAAATTTTGCAAACTAGTTGCAAAAGTAACTTTAGCCAATGGCTGACTGCATTTTATTTGTCTATAATAAATTTGGCTTATATTTGCCTAAACCTTTGAAAGCCCATTCAACCAGGCCTATGGCAACATAATCAGCATTTTTATCCTGGTCTTCCATGGACAATATCTGTGCACCTGCAACTTGGGCTAATCCTCATACCTTTGTTACTCATTACAAATTGGATCTGGTCTCAAGAGGAAGAGCAGCCATCAGCTCAACAGGAATATCCTTCCTTAGAGTCCTCCAGGGAATTCCGGAAGCTGGGGACTCTGTCCCAATTGATTAGGAATGAATGAAAATTGACAACATCAGTTAATGAAGTTTTGTACTTACTTATCTGTGTTGTCCATTTTCATTCTTCCTCAACTCCCCTCTTACCAACCCCTACCTTTGCTCCAATATCTTCTGGAAGAGCGAGTGGTACCATAATAAGGGAACCAATGATCTGATATTGTTAATCCTTGTTCATTCCTTATGTGTGGGGTATCGGTTCCGACCTCGGAACCGAGCTGGCCATCTTCCAAGCTCGCGTCAGCTACAAATTCTCGAGCTAAAAACTCTTACCCAGAATTCCCCGAGCTGGCCATCTTCCAAGCTCGCTTCAGCTACAAACCCTTGAGCTAAAAACTCTTAACCAGAATTCCCCTCTCCCTGCTACCTCAGATTTCGTTTGCCACGTCGCCACTCGGTCATGTCAAGCTACTTCTCCTGAGCTAAGTACAATATTTTTCTTCATACTAAATTCTAAAACAGCCTTTTCTCACAGAAGAGTTATTAGATAGTTTTTCTCTAACCTTATCGCATTTAGCAACTATCCTTTCTTGAATCTTTTCTATTCCTTTCCTCATCTTTACCACGAGGTCATTTCTTTTTTACCATCGTTGGTAAACCCCCTTTCCTTCTTACCTTCGGGTAATTCTTTTACCATTGCTGGTATTTTTTCTGGGTTTCCTTCTTTCTTCCTAACATGGCAGATAAAAAAGGTAGTCCAGGATTTAAAAGATGTTTAGATTGTGGCAATAAATTACCTACTTCAGATGCACATTTCCTGTGTGTCTATTGCTTGGGTGTGCCTCATTTAACAGTTGACCCGCCCTGTGGGATTTGTAAGAATTTCTCTAACAGGATGTTGATTGAGAGAAAAAATAAATTAATATTGAAGGGGCTACGTAAATCTCCATTTTCAGAGGCTATTTCTGGGTCGGAGGCTTCAACCCCTCCAAGATCTCATAAGAAAAAGAGTGATGAACATATAAAGGCCAAGTCTCTTCTTTCATCCCAAGCTGGGGACCCTCAGGAACCGAGACCCAAGAAAGCTAAGCTTTTCAGTTCGGATTCGACTTCTTCAGCTCCAGCACTTTCGGTACCTAGACCTTTGTCACCGAGGCCATTGGAGCCGTCTGTGACTTCGGCACCGACTAACGTGTCCTTTACCGTATCGGTACCAAGGGGCTTCTCGGTTCAGACCTCTTTACCGGCACCGACTGTCCAGTCAATGCAGACTGTCACGACGTCGATGGATTTTTCAGCATCCATTGCCTGCTCAGCTCTGACAACTTACCCGACACCGACTACCCTCTCAGCACCGACCATTCAGTTATTGGCACCAATTGTTTTGGTTCCAGCCTTAGTGCCGACAACCACTTCGGTACCGACCATACCCTCGGTGCAGACACCTGTAGTTCAGTCCTTTACAGCCCCATTATTTTCAGTCAGGCCTACAAGGTGGGCACCGAGCTTGCTCCGTCTTTGGATAGACCTGACTCCCCTTCAGCCGTGTCCGTGAAATCCACTAGAAGCCTCTCTGAACACAACATGTTGCGTCTTGTGGATCAAGTGCTTTTGGCCAGAGGTATCCCGCACCCCCGGGACATATCGTACCTCGGGAGGTGATCACCCTTTACCAAAGATCCCTACTTGTTCTTCTCCTTCATTGCCTTTGAAGCCCCACAGTCTTCCCCCTCTACGGTTCCCTTTATGGACCTTACTAAGGAGCCACAGTTGCCTTTGTGGCAGGAGAGTTTTGTTACAACCCAGGATGTCAGCTGTGGCGTACATAATTTGGTGCTTCACGGACATCCAGGGACTCCGAGTCGGCAGGCTGAGCCACTTAGGAGAGGGGTGACCCCTGCCCTGGGCAACTCGCCCCTCTTCAGGTGGACTGGCCTTCCAACTAATGGAGAAGGCTCTGGCGTCAGTTGGCGATCCTGTGCTATCACTCTCCCCACTCTCCTCCAGACCGCAATGTACACAAGTCGCTCCTAGCAGACACTGGACGCAAGGGCCTCAGGATATACTCCCATAGGAGACCCCTTTTGTGCTGTCTTCCCCAGCTTCTCCCTCTGAGGAAGTTCATCAAAAGAGCTTGTGCAAGAAGAAGCACATGGACACCACAGAGGAGTCCCCTTACTGAATACACAGACTTTGATGAAGGGGAAGGGTCCCCTCGCTCACCCTCTGAGGTATCCTTTGGTGATATTCTTGAAATTCTTAAACAGAGAGGTGACTGGCAGCCCTTGAACCCGACCTCTGAAGAGTCTGTGTTCCTGCAGGCCTTTCGCACCCAGCCCCCCCTACCTCCTGGGTTACTACGCCTGTGGACGAACTGGTCCGGCTCATCGTGCAGCATGTGTGGAAGGCTCCTGACACCGTTGAGGCCATTCCTCGGAGGCCAGATAAAATTTTGTCCCCTCCTGCTACTGATCCCCATTGGTCCAAAGGTCTTCCTGTAGATGCTTTGGTGGTGGCGGCCACAACTAAAAAGGACCTGGCGGAAGAAGAAAGCCAGACTGTCCATCCGCCCAACAAAGAGTCCTGGGCTCTGGACAGAATAGGGAGGCGTACTTTTGCATCAGCAACCTTTGCAATCAGGTCCCTGAACTATATGGCACACTTTACCAGGCTTCAAAGAAATTTAATTTCTGAGCTCTCTGAAACTTTGGCTGGTGCTGTGTCTGATGAGGTCCGTGACAAAATGGCCTCTCGGCTTCCACCATTGAATCGATATCTAACTCCTCCATGCACCTGATATGTCATGCATCAGAAGGAGCAGCTAGAGTGGAGAATTCAGGCAATGTCCTGAGATGACACGCCTGGATGCGCTTCTGTAATTTCGCGGAACCCTTCAAGGCTTCCTTTCTCAATGCTCCCATCAAAGCCTCTTCATTGTTTGGACCCAAGGTTAAAGCACACTGGCCAGATGTGAACAAGAAGGTAAGTCCCTTTCTGCCGTGGGTGTCCGTTATTCTTCCCTCAATGGGCTTTCTCCAGAAACCAGAAGAGTGGGAAGAAATGGTACAAAAAGTCTCAGGGTCCTTTCCATGACACACAGGCCAAGTTTTCCACTAGAGGCAGAGGGGGAAACTCACAGGGAAGACACCCTTTTCGGAGCAGAGGAGTAACCAGGGTTCCACGGACTCTTTCCCTGGCCAATCCTACCAGCGCTCCTGAAGAGCGGCCCAACTGCTTTCCTCTGGAAGTGGTTGGGGGTCGTTTCTCTTTGTACCCTTCTGCCTGGCTAACCATTACCACCGATTCTTGGGTACAAAGGATAATAACCAGAGGTTATCAAATTCCCTTTGACCTTTGTCCTGCTCCCCCAACAAACTTACCCCACGTTCCACCCAGTCAAAGGGAAGAAGCAGCATTACAGATTTCAAAACTGCTGAGAAAGAGAGTCATCCAAATAGTCCCTCCAGACCAGATAGGATCCGGATTCTACTCAAGACTATCTTTGGTGCCAAAGAAAACCGGGGACTAGAGACCAATTTTGGATCTCAGTGTATTTAACAAGTTTGTAAAAGTACAAAAATTCTGGATGGTCACAATACAGTCTATCTTTCCGCTTTTGGAAAAAGACGATTGGATGTACTCGTTAGATCTTCAAGATGCGTACTACCACATAAAAGTGGACAGACCATCAAGAAGATTACTTTGCTTCCGTGCGGGAGCCAGTCACTACCAGTTCAGAGTACTGCCCTTCGGACTCTCTACAGCCCCCAGAGTGTTCACAAAGTGCATGGCAGTCATCACAGCTCACTTGCGACTACAAGGATTCCAGGTGTTTCCATACCTAGACGACTGGCTCATCTTCACCCCCACCAGACATCTATTGGAAGAAGCCCTGGCATACTCTCTCCTCCCTGCAGAAAGGCTAGGCATAACCATAAACTGGCAAAAATCCAATCTCACCCCATCTCAGTCCACAGAATTCATAGGGGTCATCTTGAATACAAAGAATTGCAGAGCACAGAATTCTAAGGATAAAGCAACAACTGATCCCAATCCTTTCAAGGGAGAAATCCACAGCTCACTCTATTCTACAGTTGTTGGGTTCCATGGCAGCCTCCATCACCATTGTCCCCCTGGCCAGGTTTCACGTGAGGCTTCTACAATGGCTACTGCTCACCCAATGGTATCCCTTTCAGTACCCTCTTTCAGCCAAGATTTGGGTAACTCACAGGTGCAAACAGGATTTAAATTGGTGGATGGCCCATAACCCGTCACAATGGTCTTGCCCCCCCCCAACAGCCCAAGGCTACAGTGACCACCGACGCCTCCCTGATGGGGTGGGGGGCTATGTCAGGGACAGACAGTCCAAGGTACTTGGTCTGAAATGGAGGCCCATCTGCATATAAATGTTCTAGAGCTGAGGGCGGTGCTTCTGGCGTTGCAAGCATTCCATCCCCTGCTGTCGTCTGGGACTATTGCAATACAATCAGACAAGATGGCAGTGGTCTGGTACATCAGCAAACAGGGCGGAACCAAATCTTACCCCCTTTGTCGAGAGGCCATGAGGATATGGCAGTGGGCGAAGGCAACCAACCATTTTCTTCTAGCAACGCACATTCTCAGGAGTTCCAACATGAAAGCAGACAGACTCAGCAGGTGTGTACTACCTCACGAGTGGTCCCTGAATCCCTTGATAGCGGCGGAGATTTTCAACTTCTGGGGTCTTCCTTGCTGCGACCTCTTTGTGTCCCCGACCAACTACAAATGCAGCAACTATTTCACCCTGATTCCCCCTCCAGGACAGTCACCCAGGGATGCTCTAGTCCACGATTGGCCCTCGGGTCTACTTTATGCATTTCCACCTCTCCCCCTCATTCCCCAGTTTCTGAAGAAAGCCTGCCTGTTGAAGAGCAAAGTAATCCTCATAGCACCATATTGGCCTCATCAGATTTGTTTCCCCTTCCTTTGGCTTCACCTGCTAGATCAACCGTGGATTCTCCATCCAACCCCGGGATTGATCTCCCATCTGCAGAATCTGATTCATCCCAACTTGAACAGCCTGAAGCTCACAGCTTGGCTCCTCCAATTCCCTTGATTGCCAGGCAGAATGATCTTTCTTTGCCAGTACGTGACATTCTTATTGCATCTCATAGGTTCATAGATTATTACTAAGCTAACTGCCCTTGCGAGACATTTTAAGCTTAGCCAATTATCCCTTGTGAGACTCAAACCCTGCACCTTGTGTTTGTAAGGCAAACACCTTAACCATTAGGCCACCCTCCCAACCAAGTCTTCCACCAGAATTACATATCTCAGCAAGTGGAAAAGATTTACTTTTTGGCTGAAAGAAAAACAGGTAGACCCTTTTTCAGCACCAGTGTTGATAGTACTGGAGTATCTAGCCACCCTATTTCAATCCGGCCTATCTGCCTCTACCATTAGAGTTCATTTGGCTGCAATATCAAATTTCCATGATGGTGTCCAAGACTCCTCTCTTATGTCACACAAATTATGCAAGACTTTCATAAAAGGCGTGAATCATCTAAAACCCCCTTTTAGAGAACCTACTGAACCATGGGACCTGTCACTAGTCCTACAAGCTTTGACAATGCCACCTTTCGAACCAACTTCTTCTTGCGACCTCAAATATTTGTCATGGAAAACCTTGTTTTTGGTCACCATTACTTCTGCCAGACGTATCTTTGAGCTTCAAGCCTTATGCATCAAGAGTCCATATTTGATTTTTCATAGAGATAGAGTGTCATTGAGAACTAATCCTTCCTTTCTGCCAAAAGTGATCTCTGAAATGTCCATTAATCAAACCATTGAATTGCCAGTTTTCTTCCCCAATCATTCAAACAAAGGAAACTATTGCCTACATACCCTAGATATTCACAGGCAACTTTGCTTCTACTTGAACAGGATTAAGGCCTCTCGTAAATCAGACCAGTTATTTTTGGCCTATTCTGAACCTAGATTAGGATGTGCTGTTGCTACGGTCACATTGGCTAAATGGTTGAAAGACTGTGTGACCTTCATTTATAGACAACGTAATATTACATTACCTACTACCATAAAGGCTCATTTTCCAAGTTCGGTGGCAACGTCTGCTGCCTTCCATGCCAGAGCTTCTTTACATGACACTTGTGCAGCTGCAACTTGGGCTACCCCTCATACCTTCATCAATCATTACAAATTGGATTTGGCCTCCAGGGGAAGAGCATCTTTTGGTTCTATGGTGCTCAGGAATGTCCTTCCATGAGAGCCTCCCAGGAATAAAGGTAGCTGGGGACTCTGTCCCACACGTAAGGAATGAACGAGGATTAACAATATCAGATAAAGAAGTTATGTCTTACCATAACATTCCATCTGTATTGTTGATCCTTGTTCAGTCATTACGACCCTCCCTCCTTCCCCCTCCTGTGGCTTCTAATGGATCTTATCATCCGGTTCTATTAGGTCATCTGACCAGAGGTAGCCTCTACCTTCTTTTGACCTGCAAACTCAATCTGAGGTAACAGGGAGAGGGGGAATCTGGGTAAGAGTTTTTAGCTCGAGAGTTTGTAGCTGACGTGAGCTTGGAAGATGGCCGGCTCGGTTCCAAGGTCAGAATCGATACCCCGCATGTAATGACTGAATGAGGATCAACAATACAGATGGAACGTTATAGTAAGACATAACTTCTTTTTCCTGCTATTGAGCTCCAGATATTGGTCTCTCTTACCTGGGTGCTGATATTCATTTTAAAGCTGTAAGCTTGCAAACAAGATCTGAGGCATATTAGGGGATAGAACATTATGTGTAAGGGAGGAGCTTGAGAGTTCTAGTGGCCACGAGCTGTAAAAAACAGCTGAGTCAGATCCGAACCCAACTGTTAAGGAAGAATGAATACAGACAACACAGATGGAACATTATGATGAGTAAGTAACTTAAAATTTTCAGTTTCTGGGGCCAACTCTGCTGTGATCTCTTTGTTTCTATCGCAACAGTAAATTCAGCAAGTACTTTGCCTTGATCACTCCACAGAGTCAGTTACCAAGGGATACTGTAGTCCACAATTGGCCCTCAGGTCTCCTTTATGCTTTTCCTTTACCCCTAATAAACAGTTTCATACAGAAAACAAAACAGTGGAAGGCCAGAGTAATCCTCATTGCTCCTGACAGACATAGTTTCCCTACCTGTGGCCTGTTCTAGTATATCCCTCATGGATGTTGGATCACTATTTGGACATTATCTCACCATCTGGACTGCGTCCTCTCAATCATAAGTCCATGAAACTGGCGGCATGGTACCTCCAATTTCAAATATAGCCAGAGATACCAGGCTGTCAATATTCTTGCCTCTTTCCAAAAAACATCCGCTAGAAAGACATATCAGAGCAAATGGAGATTTTCTGTTTGCACTATTTCTAAAGCGCTTAACCCCTTTTCAGCCTCTATTCCATCCATTCTAGAATTTTTATTTGAGCTGTTTGATAAAGGGTCCAGTTATTCTACCATCAAAGTTCAGATGGCAGCTATTTCATATTTTCATGTGGGGTAAATGGACAGTCCCATAGCTTGATTGATGATTGCTAAGGTCTTTTTGAAGGGCACTTTTCTGTTAAGATCCCCTATCAGAGACCCAGTTATTCCATGCCAGTATGCTGCAAGCTTTGACCAGTTTTCCTTTTGAGTTCACAGCCAAAGTGGAATTTGAAGTTTCTAAATTGGAAGATGGCCTTCCTAGTAGCAATTACATCAGCAGTCAGCTCATTTCATTTTCAAAATCAAACTTAGGAAAAGCAGTGGCAAATGTTACTCTGTCAAGATGGCTGTCAGACTGCATCTCTCTTGTTTAGCATAAGAAGAGTTTGCCATTATCAGATAAACCTAAGGTTTACCTGACTAGAGCAGTTGCTACTTCAAAGGCCTTCTCTAAAGGATTTTCCATTGATGACACATATGTGCTGCAGCTACTTCATCTGCTCAGGAATGTCCTTCCGTGATACCACCCTGTTTTGTCAGCTTAGGATTCTGTCCCATGTTTGGAACAGATGAAATTACACAATATTGGATATAAAAGTTATAATGTTAGACCCATGTCTGATTTTTCTCCAGTAGAAACTCCCTCCCTCCTTCCATATTGTCACCTGTGACTTTGAGATGATTGCGCAGACTTTTACCCTATATGTGCACAGTCATGTGACTATAATCACTCTTCCCTACAAACTGGAATGCTCTGAAAGACTGTCTGTAGGATTATCCTCAAATGATACAGGGGAGGAAACTCGATTCAAACTGTTTAGGTGGAGTACAGGGGGGTTATAGGTAGGGGAGGATTCAGAGTTCTGGATCAGAGGAAGTTTCAGATTCAGTGCTGAGGTTATACCCAAAACCAATATGTTTAAACCGGATGAAAATCGACAACATGGGTCTAATGTTATATAAGTACACAACTTTCCTTTTGCCCTGAAAAGGAACGTACCTGCCCATCAAAAAAAAAAAACACCACAAGCTGACTGTTGCTCCTCAAAAGCTCAGAGGAGCATATTCTTCAGAAGCAGTAAAGCTCTGAAGAGCTTAGCAATCAAACTTGTCTTCTTAGTAAGCTCAGCTTAAGCTGCCTGGTTAATTGGTTTTGTGGAAGGTGCCCTGAAACTTTAGCAGCTGGCCAGCTGATATAACCCATACAACTAAGGCTACTGCAGTAGTGATCAATATGATGAACATTCCTCAATTCTTGAATTCTGGCCCATCTATAAGTGGTATCTAAATGGGCCCCAATGAACTCCTATTTGGACAGGCTATAATTTTGACTTCATATTGATTTGTGATTTCCAAACAGGAGCAAAGCTGGAGCAAGGAGTCCCACAGTCAAAGTAGAAGATTCCCGATAGGCGCAGTTAAGAGCCAATCATCGCAATAATGGAAACACCCACAACCCTTGCAGTCTGAGGTGAGCTGTGACCACTGCCATGCACTTAAACCACCCAGGGGGCCTGTGGTGAGACCAAATTACAGGGATGTGAACTGGAAATGACTGCCCCCCCCCCCAGCCAAAAGTGGAGAAACCTGCCTATATTGATGTAATAGTACAGGTTCTGAAGGTCTATCAAGCACATCCAATCATCCTTCCATAATTGCAGTAGAATGGACTGAACCGTGATCATATGGAACTTTGTTTTACATACTGGTTTAGGTGACTGAGGTTCTTGTTCTCCTTTGGCACCAAAAGGAATCTTGAGTAGACTTCATATCCTTGTAGGATCTCCTGGATGGTTGTATAGCACCTTTTCTATTTCTTGTGCTGCATCAAGTCTTTTGAATTGAGGATGGAAAAGAATTATACAGCTTCTGCTTATGATTGTCTGCAGCCATGAATCTCCAGTGATGGCTGTCCAGGCCATGGGTGCGAAGACAAGTGCCGCTGACTGCCTCAGTCAGGAAACATTTCAGGACTGCTAACAAGGTCTGTCTGAGAAGAGACCCTGAAACCCTTGAATTGCAAGCCACTGGTGTGACATCTATTGTGGTTATTCCCTCCTCTGCCTTTGTGGGTCTATTTATTTATTTGACATTTGTTGACCGGGTTAGTCTGACTGACAAAAAGCCTTTTTTCAGCAGAGGACCAGGGAGAAAAGCATCACAATTAGTAAAAGCAAATAGTATAACAAATACAAAAGTGTATAAACTATTTAAAAATCAAATCCTAAGTGGAAACATTTGTACGTCAGAAGTTATTTACAGATGTATACCATGGCACTTTGAGTGGTATAATAGCAGACACAAGAGTCTGACAGTAAAAACAAATCCAGGATGTAGTCATTACATCAGAAGTTATATACAAGCATATGTCACTACACTTTCAGTGGTACAGTAGCAAATATATGTGCCAACAGTATCAGAAGTTGTAGATAGAGCTCAAAATAAGAGAAACATTCATATAGTATTAGGAAAGAAGGAATAAGTGGTTAGGTGAGTAGAGACCAGAGAGTAGAAGATGAAGTTATTGTAAGTCTAGTAGCAGTAGGGGGTGGAAATTCAAAGCAATAAGCATTGCTAGAACCATTGAGAGTGAAGCCCTTAAGACTCGTGGAACCACAATTTCTTGCCCCCTTTTGGTTTGTGGGAAGGTCCATTTAGGGGTAAGAAAAGAGTAATCCAGTGGCAGACAAAGTCTTACTAAACCTGGTCAATTCTAGACAGCATCTCTTTTACCTTACATCCAGAGTAGACCCATCATATTGAGCATTAATGATGAATATTTTAAAATGTTCCACATAGATGCAACCAGATATGCTGACGCACAGCTATGCTGGTGTCGAACATAATGTGTCATCAGCCACATTGGAAATAAAGTGCATGGACATGTTTGATTTTTATTTATTTTACTTATTTATTTAACTTTTGTTTACCAGGAAAGTCTGACTTTAAATTAGCTAATTTTTAGTGGAGGCCCAGGAAGAAATGCTCCAGACGTATGTCTTTGTAATGTGGGAGGAAACCAGAGCATCAGGAGGAAACCCACACAAATGCAGGGAGGACATGCAGACTACACATAGAAGGCACCACAGCCGAGAATCAAACCGGAGAAACTCTATGTGCAGTGACATTAACCGCTGTACCATCCATAGGTCCATTGATAAGGATTGGTTGGTAGCCAGCTGTGTATTCACTGGTTTGTTTAGTCTTCCACAGATAAAGACCCCAAGGAGGAGTTGGATACTTCCTTTGTCCAGTCCCTCTGAAAGCATGTTACCTGGGCTGAGTAATGCAGCCCCCTAAGTGTGAAGGTAGCTGAAGTATACACCCACTTTCCAAATCTGTCCAATGTCCTGGACTCCATGAAGGGGATGGGCAGTACATCTGTCATCAGCAAGCTCTTTCTTGGTGGCCGTTGCTACCATCATGGAATCCACCACAGGACTCTTCTTCCAGAAGGGCCTATAATTTGGGGAAACTATGTCTGGATCCTTCTATGCCCACCAAGAAACCAGGTCTACCAGTTCGTAAGCAGGAAGGACCACTCAAGAAGTAAATGGGCCAGCCTGAAAAGCCTAATGGAGTACTGATTCCTCCTTGGAAGGTGCATCGTGGACCATACCCATTTCGGTCTTAACTCCAATATCTGGTGGATCCATGTCGGTCAATGAAATCAGTATCTTTGTTGAAGAACTCCTGGGGGAAGTCCACATGCCTCCTTTTGCCAGTATGCTTACAGTGCACTTCCAGAGAGTGGTGCTCCAGGTTAGACTCTTGAAGCAGATGGGAACTCCAGAACATGGATTGCCTTGAGACTTTGAGAGACTGGCTGTCCTGACATGGCAGAACAGAAGACAGAGGACCAAAAGAAAGCAGTGGAGGCAGGGATGGTTCTGAGTGAGGAAACGTGCTTGCTCCTAGACTGAGAGGAGTCTCTAATATCAATGCCAAAATAGATCCTGAAGTAGCCCCCACAGGTTCTGAGGAATTTGACAACAGCAAGCTCTGGGAACCCATCGCACTTTGATCCAAAGCAGATACAAGAGCCAAGCTATTGAGGGCCAAAGTACTGAGAGGGAAAAATGAATCTGAAAACTTCTAAGTCAACCCCAACCCAGCAGTGCTGATCCTTCAACTCTAAGACTAGAGATCTAAGGCAGTCTGAGTTGAGAGTCTAGGACATTTTATGAGTTGAAGAAACCCAGTCTTAAGGATGTGACACAAACAACCCTTGGTGCCCAATCTGATCCAACATATTCAAATCTGAAGGTCTGATCACAGGAGTCACAATCATGGAAGGGACAGCTCCTGAACCATCTCTAGAGGTCTGCACCAGGAGGACCAACTGGATCTGGGTACTGAGAAACTTCATCATCCTGTCTAGGTGTGCTTCAGATAGGCTCATGGAGGACCGCACCAATCTCTAGGGAGGGAAGCCTAGAATCTCTTTGAAAGGATCACTTCTGTAAAAAGGGAGATCACAGCTTGAGACTAAGAGACTCTGGAGAGAAATCTGGGTTTAAAAAGGGAGGAGTTGGAGACCTAATTCTAATGGGCTCAGTTGTTGAGGACTGTTCCAATGACTTGATCATTTTTGGAGCTGGGCTGGACAGACCTATTGGATCAGAAGACCACTTCCTAGCCTCTTTCTTTTTAAGCTTTTCTTTTTTCATGTCACTTGTCCTTTTCTTTAGTCATCTTCCCATTGCTTTTTCTGAAGCTGTCTTGGTGGATGGGGAAGAAGACAAAGATTGAGAGAGATTACCTTCTTGAGGCAAGGAGGACCCCTAATTCAAGGTGAGTTTAATTTGACTGTCAGATAATGCAATGGCCCTAAAGGCAGAGCAGGCCAAGCAGTCCTCAAGGTTTGCAATTCCCAGACAATACAAAAACTTGAACAGTCTACATCTTGGGGAGGGTTCTTCTGCCCACAGGAGACACACGTCTTAAAACTGGATTCCTTGTGTGACATTCCGAAACAAGACAATGGTCACTACCATCACCAAAAGTCCCAGAAAAACCTTAACAGCATATAGAAAAGACACTGCTGTTAAGATGACAGCACTATCAGAAGGGCTAACCGAGATTACAAAAGTTGGTGGTAAACCCTAATCTCTCAGAGTGCTATCACAACTGTTTTTATAACTTTTATTATTATTATTTGGTTCATAGGAGGTTACTAGGCTAATGATCCTAGAGGCCTTACAAGCCTTGCCATATTTATCCCAAGTTGCCCCAATTGTCTGTGGGTAGGTGAAGTTTGCAGAAATAAGGGTCTATGATAGTTAATGACTTCCTCCGTCCAGAAGGGACATGGTTGCCACCCCAGGAGTGAATTTGCCATCACCCATCCTTTGATTTAGGTTGTGTTTGAAGAGGGTCAGGGAGTGGCTCTGTTTCATGTGAATTGGAAGCTTGTTCCAGAGAAGTGCCAGTGACTGGGACATAGATGTATCGCTCTAGTATGATCTGTTAATGTCAGAGGTTAGGTTAATATCCCTGGAGAGAGTGACCCTCGTGCAGTTTGATTTACGACTATGTAGCATTTCCATCAGGTCCTGGTCAGAAACTACCCTGTAAGCCAGGCACATACCAGTGACCTGTAGCTTATGGGCCGTTTTGGGCCATTTCCTATCTCTTTCTAACCCCCTGCTTTAAAGCCAGCTTTAGCGCACTTTTGCGCTTGAAATTTAAAGTTTGTCCTGTTTTTTGCATTTACCTGTTGAGGCTACACACTCAAGTGCGCTAGCCTGTGTTACATATTTACTGCATTTTCCTGCTATTTGTTGAAAAAAAGAAAAACAAAAAAAAAATTATCCTTGTTTCCCGTCTTTCCTGACCTAGAGTAGTCCAAATACAGGCTTTGCTGCGTTCTGGACTTTTGGAAAGTTCCTGTGTTGCCCATTTCCTTTCTTAGATAGAGGGAGGTTTCTTTGTTCACCAGTGGCAGTGGGGAACTTAGAGCAGCCTATCTATCCCTGGAGGAGTGTTCCCAGCACAAGAATCTGGTAGTCTATTGGCCGTTTTGGGCCAATTTCTAGCTCTTTCAAGTCCCCCTGTATAAAACCCACTTTGGCGAGGTTTTTGCGCTTGTTACTACTCAGCCAAGCTCCTTTTGGTCCGGCAGAGTGGTGCTAGCAGCAGAGAGGCCAAAAGAGCGACTGCTAACCTGATAAAAGTGTTTTTTCCTGCTACCATCTGGGCGACTGTCCGATCTAGCTAAACTGCAAGTATTTCTGCTTCTTGAACTGTTTTAAACTGTTTAAAGTTGTTTTTGCACCTGCACTTTTAAAGTTTGTCCTGTTTGTTGCATTTACCTGTTGAGGCTACACACTCAAGTGCGCTAGCCTGTGTTAAATATTTATTGCATTTTCCTGCTGTTTGTTGCAAAAAAAAAAACAAATAAATTATCCTTGTTTCCCGTCTTTCCTAACCTAGAGTAGTCCAAATACAGGCTTTGCTGTATTCTGGACTTTTGGAAAGTTCCTGTGTTGCCATTTCCTTTCTTGGATTAAGGGAGGCTTCTTTGTTCACCAGTGGCAGTGGAGAGCTTAGAGCAGCCTATCTATCCCTGGAGGGGTGTTCCCAGCACAATAATCTGGTAGTCTATTGGCCGTTTTGGGCCAATTTCTAGCTCTTTCAAGTCCCCTTGTATAAAACCCACTTTGGCGAGGTTTTTGCGCTTGTTACTACTCAGCCAAGCTCCTTTTGGTCCGGCAGAGTGGTGCTAGCAGCAGAGAGGCCAAAAGAGCGACTGCTAACCTGATAAGTGTTTTTCCTGCTACTATCTGGGCGACTGTCCGATCTAGCTAAACTGCAAGTATTTCTGTTTCTTGAACTGTTTTAAACTGTTTAAAGTTGTTTTTGCACCTGCACTTTTAAAGTTTGTCCTGTTTGTTGCATTTACCTGTTGAGGCTACACACTCAAGTGTGCTAGCCTGTGTTACATATTTACTGCATTTTCCTGCTATTTGTTGAAAAAAAGAAAAAAAAATATCCTTGTTTCCCGTCTTTCCTGACCTAGAGTAGTCCAAATACAGGCTTTGCTGTATTCTGGACTTTTGGAAAGTTCCTGTGTTGCCCATTTTCTTTCTTGGATAGAGGGAGGTTTCTTTGTTCACCAGTGGCAGTGGGGAACTTAGAGCAGCCTATCTATCCCTGGAGGAGTGTTCCCAGCACAAGAATCTGGTAGTCTATTGGCCGTTTTGGGCCAATTTCTAGCTCTTTCAAAGTCCCCCTGTATAAAACCCGCTTTGGCGAGGTTTTTGCGCTTGTTACTACTCAGCCAAGCTCCTTTTGGTCCGGCAGAGTGGTGCTAGCAGCAGAGAGGCCAAAAGAGCGACTGCTAACCTGATAAAAGTGTTTTTTCCTGCTACTATCTGGGCGACTGTCCGATCTAGCTAAACTGCAAGTATTTCTGCTTCTTGAACTGTTTTAAACTGTTTAAAGTTGTTTTTACACCTGCACTTTTAAAGTTTGTCCTGTTTGTTGCATTTACCTGTTGAGGCTAAACACTCAAGTGCGCTAGCCTGTGTTAAATATTTATTGCATTTTCCTGCTGTTTGTTGCAAAAAAAACAAAAAAAAACAAATAAATTATCCTTGTTTCCCGTCTTTCCTAACCTAGAGTAGTCCAAATACAGGCTTTGCTGTATTCTGGACTTTTGGAAAGTTCCTGTGTTGCCATTTCCTTTCTTGGATTAAGGGAGGCTTCTTTGTTCACCAGTGGCAGTGGGGAGCTTAGTGCAGCCTATCTATCCCTGGAGGAGTGTTCCCAGTACAAGAATCTGGTAGTCTACTGGCCATTTTGGGCCAATTTCTAGCTCTTTCAAATCCCCCTGTATAAAACCCGCTTTGGCAAGGTTTTTGCACTTGTTACTACTCAGCCAAGCTCCTCGTGGTCCTGCAGAGTGGTGCTAGCAGCAGAGAGGCTAAAAGAGCGACTGCTAACCTGATAAAAGTGTTTTTTCCTGCTACTACCTGGGCGACTGTCCGATCTAGCTAAACTGCAAATATTTCTGCTTCTTGAACTGTTTTAAACTGTCTAAAGTTGTTTTTGCACCTGCACTTTTAAAATTTGTCCTGTTTGTTGCATTTACTTGTTGAGGCTACACACTCAAGTGCGCTAGCCTGTGTTACATATTTATTGCAATTTCCTGCTGTTTGTTGCAAAAAAGAAAAAAAAAAAAGTTATCCTTGTTTCCCGTCTTTCCTGACCTACAGTAGTCCAAATACAGGCTTTGCTGTATTCTGGACTTTTGGAAAGTTCCTGTGTTGCCATTTCCTTTCTTGGATAGAGGGAGGCTTCTTTGTTCACCAGTGGCAGTGGGGAGCTTGGAGCAGCCTTTCTGTCCCTGGAGGAGTGTTCCCAGCGCAGGAATCTGGTAGTCTGTTGGCTGTTTTGGGCCAATTTCTAGCTCTTTCAAGTCCGCCTGTATAAAACCCGCTGTAGCGCGGCTTTGCGTGATTTTGTGCATAGCGCGGCATCGAGCAGCGCTGCTTATTTGGGTTTGAGCCTTGGAACTGATCTAGTTCTCATAATAAACACCCTATTCCTATGCTAAAGCCTAGCACTTGCTCACTAAAGCAATTATATAAGTCAACACTAAAAAATTAAAAGCACTACACCCTCACAAACTCCCCTTGAGTAACTTGTTCTACATTGGCCCTTTTTTTCAATTATAAAGGAATTCCCAATACTATTCTAGCATGTCCAAAGGTCAGTTGTCAATCTCCTCTCCGGTTCAGCTGGTGAACCTGGGAATCTTGAGGCAATGTTACAACTGCCTAATGTACACAGACAACCCTCTCCTCCTCCCAACAAATTCCAACACATGTGAGAGATGCAGCCATATAGCCAAACTGGAGGCTAAGCTCTCTCAACTCAGTACTGGCGTAACCAGTCAGGAGGAGAAGGAAACCACACTCACTACAATTCCAGTCTCACATAGACCTACCACGACAGCAAACCAAACACATAAACACACAAAAACATACTTGGAGGCTCTAAATAAAAATCTGCCTAAGCAGCAGAGACCTCCAAAGCAGACACCCAAGCAACCGCTACCCCAAAACAAAACACGTGCAACACATAGCTCACAAAGCCAGTGTGCGAACAGTCACAGCCTTTAAGGCTAAACAACACACCTGATACACTTGTAATAGGTGACTCTATCGTCAGGCACACTGACGTCCCGCTCACCAGGCTGAACAAGGAGAAGGTCATGGTGAGCTGCCTGTCAGGCGCTAGGATCCGCCACATAACACAAGCACTCAGGTCACTCCAAGGCAAGTACAAATATGACTCAGTCATTGTCCATGCTGGTGTGAATGACCTGAGACGTACCTCCCTGGACTACATGAAAAGAGACATAGAGGAGCTCTCTGAGCATGTAGCCCAGGCCGGTATGACCCTGACCCTGAGTAGCATCTTACCCTCACCAAGAATGATGCCACAGTATGAAGACAAGATTATCAATTTCAACAATCGGCTTAAGTATTGGTGTCATTCAAAGGGGATCCAATGCCTGTCAGCCTGGGATGACATGCTCGACAAGCCACGATGCTTCGCTAGGGACGGCTTGCACCTGTCACCCCTGGGCTTTCGGATATTGGCAAAGGCTCTTGCTACCCCATAGTGCCTTTTTAGGCAAGGCTCAAAGACAAACCCACCTCCATAGGTATCACAAGGGATAAGAAACTAAGAGTAATGCTACTCAATGCCAGAAGTCTAAACCTCAAGATGCACGCACTCAAAACTCTCCTTAGCATGGAGAACATCGATATCTGTGCAGTAACAGAAACCTGGTTCAAGGCTCTCGAGAGCACCCCAGCACTACCAGGTTATACCTCATACCATGCTTTTCGTCCCCAAAACTTGGACCGAACCACAAAAGGAGGGGAGTATCAATATTCGTCAAAGATACCCACACCTCCAGGTTGGTGGCACAGCACAAAGCATCAGAGACTATCCATGTGCAACTAACAGTGGGTAAAACTGCCTTCCAGTTTATAGCCTGCTACAGACCACCCTCCCAAACCCAGGAACCCCACTCGGCCTTCCTGAGAACACTGGAAAATATGAAGATCTCTCCAAACACCATTATATTGGGTGACTTCAACTACCCAACCATAGACTGGGAGCATTACTCTAGCTCCAACACCCTAGCCCAAAGGTTCCTAGAATTTATAAACTCAAATGCTATGGAACAACTTGTTACCACTCCCACAAGAGGGGAAAACATACTGGACCTGATCATCACCAACATGGGGACTCTATGCTCCAGACCAGAAGTGTATCCCTCACTGGTAAGATCAGACCATAAACTAATCTCACTGGATATTCACATCCCGACCCCACCCCATGCCCAGAAAACCACAGTGAAAAACTTCTCTAAAGCAAATTTCACACTCCTCAAAACTGAGGTGGAATCCTTCAAAGCCCCCGAGCCTGTGGATAATATGGCCCAGACCACAAAATCCTTTATAAACGCATTCTATGAACACCTTCAGGAATGCATGGATCATGCAATCCCAAATAAAACCAAGACCCAATCCTCCAAAGGCAGACGTCCTGTCTGGTGGACCCCAGCCATAAACAAACTATACAATAGAAGGAGGAAGCTACTACATGACAGAGCAAAATCCCAAAAAGGGAAGGCATCTCTGATCAGTATTAGCAAAAAACTACGGGCACTCATAAAATCGTCTAAGGCCAGCTTCGAGAGAAAAATTGCACAGGACACTTAAGGATAATCACAAGGCTTTCTTTAGTTATGTTAGGAACCTGGGTGGGAATTCCCAGATATGCTCAGAATTAGTCCAAAATGACAAAAAATACACTGAACCCACAGACATTGCCAACATCCTAGCTGACAGGTTCAGTGCAAACCCCCCCCCCCACCAAAAGGGCTAATATCTATCCCAGCAGAGTGCTGCCCCCCTGACATCTCAGATGCTCAGGTAAGAGCCGCCCTCTCCAAAGCAAGAAACACAGCATCAATGGGACCAGACGGTGTCCTGGGCTGCGTCCTACATGAACTCCAAGAAGAGCTAAACCCAAACCTAAAACTACTGTTCAATCTCAGCCTTACTACAGGATATGTACCCAAAGAGTGGCGTACAGCAACAGTGGTCCCTCTCCACAAAGGTGGTGCCTCAACGGATCCTGGAAACTATCGCCCCATAAGTCTCACTAGCTTGGTCTGCAAAGCTATGGAAAGGATCATCATGGACCTTATAAATAAAGATATTGGGGACCTACAGACACTGGATCCTACCCAGTTCGGCTTTGTTAAGGGCAGATCCTGCCTCTTAAACCTGGTCGATTTCTTTGAAACAGTCACCAAGGCCATTGACAAGGGGAAGTTGGTCCACACAGCCTACCTGGACCTCGCAAAAGCCTTCGATACAATACCCCACTCGGGCATTATAGATAAGCTCACCAGCTTAAATATAAACCCCTATGTCACTAGATGGGTTGCAAACTGGCTCAAGGACAGAACCCACATGGTTAGAATAGCTGGAGCCATGTCAGACTCCAAACCGGTTACAAGTGGCGTCCCACAAGGCACAGTCTTGGGACCTCTCTTGTTCGGTATATATTTCTCGGAGGTACAGGCCAACATGGAAGGACTGTGGCTGACCAAGTTCGCAGATGACTGCAAACTGGGTGCCATAATAGACTCTCCAGCCGACACAAGCATCCTCCAAAAGGGCCTCATAGAAACAGACAACTGGTGCCAGAGCCATGGCCTCAAGCTAAACGCCAAAAAGTGTATAGTCATCCCCTTTGGCAAAAACAAAGTGCCCACAAATTACCACATAGGTGGTAATCCATTAAGTACAGAAGAAGTAATTAGGGACCTGGGGACCCAAGTTGATAGCAATCTCTCATTTGACAACCACGTGGCCAAAGTGGTTAGAAAACATTTTATATAGCCCACCTAATCATGAAGGGATTCACATCTAGATCAGGGGAGGTCATCTTGCCTCTTTACTCATCCCTCATCAGGCCCATAATTGAGTACAATGGCCCTTTTGGGATGTACCTTACCAGACACCTGCAGCAACTGGAAAGACCCCAAAAGTACCTCACCAAGAGGATCAAGGGGCTCAAACAGATGCCGTATGCTGCCCGGTTAAAGAAACTCCAGCTCTACTCAGTGGCATACCGCCTGCTCAGAGGCGATCTGTGCCTGACGTATAAAGCCATGTCCAACCCGAAATTAATGGACATGCTGCACCTCAGAAAATCCAAATCCCATCGAGCTACGCGATCGAGGGACTTAAACCTCAGCACTGAAATAAATAGGACATGCTGGAGGGACAGATTCATAACCCAGAGTCTCCCTTCACTCTGGAATAAAATCCCAGTCCAGGTTAGGCAGAGTCCCTCATTGACTCTCTTCAAGAGGAACCTTGATGAGTGGATGGGAGATCGTAGGTTTACCCCGGGTATCACTTCTGTGTCACTGTTAGACAGAGGCACAGTATACTAACCTCGAAAAAGGGCATAGCAAAATTAATTTAAAATGGGTGGCGAAAGCCAAACACACTCTGGCTAGGCTTATAAATGCCCTGGGGCAGATAGCCTAGTATGAACCTATGAACCTATATCACCCCTTAACAACCTGTGGCAGCATTTTCAGTCTTTCCTTGTAAGACTTGTTTTGTGTAACCTGCAATTTTTTGGTGAGAAACCCCTGTAGTCTCTCCAGTTGTTGTAGGTGGCTGGTGAGGTACATGCAAAAGGGAGCATGGTACTCAATTACTTGTCTGATGAGAGCCAAGTATAATGGAATTATAACATCCTTAGATCTAGATGCTATGCCTTTACTTACAAGATGTGCCACACAGAAGGATTTCCTTACTTCTGTGGATACATTGTAGTCAAAGTTCAGGTTGCTATCAACCTGTGTACCAAGATCATGTACCACTGAGCTCTACACTTAGAGGATTGCTGTCTATAATGTAATTAGCAGGGATGTCAGCTTTCCCAAAGGGAATAATAATGCATTTAGCTTTAATCCATGGACTTGTCACCAAACAATTGTCTGTTAATCCTGTCTGCAATATATTATCATCATCAGGGAACTCAATGATTGCTCCCAGTTTGCAACAGTCAGTGAACTTGGTCAGCCAGTGGCCACATACGTTTGCATGGCCTTCTGAGAAATAAATTCTGAACAGAAAGAGGCCCAGTACAGAATCCTGTGGTATGCCACTGGTGACTGGTCTTTTGCTAGAGGTGAAGTCACCTACTTTTACACTATGTGTCCTGTAGGTGAGCAAGTTGGCTACTTATCTGCTACTGTAGGGGTTAATTCACAATTGGTAGAGTTTCTGTATAATACTTGAGTGGGGGGTTGTGTCAAATGCCTTGGCTAGGTAAAGAGAGACTGTATGCACTCTATTTCCCTCGTCCAAGGTCTTAATGACTTTCTCAAAGAAGTCAACCATGTTTAACTGGCATGATCTACCTTTAACAAATCTGAACTGGGTTGGTTCCACAGGTTGGAGATTACCTATGTCTTTGTTAATAAGGTCCATAATGATTCTTTCCATGGCCTTGCAGATGAGGCTAGTCAAGCTTATGGGCCTATAATTACCAGGGTCAGTTGATGGTCACCCTTTGTGCAGAAGGATTACAGTTGCTGTCCTCCACTCCACTGGAAAATACACAGTTTGTAGGCTGTGGTTAAACAGAGATCCAGGTGGGTCTGCTAAGTCATGTTCTAAGTTGTTTAAAAGGCAACCTGGGATGTTGACTGGTCCCATTGATACCGTGTTTTTTGGCACTGGAGAGCGCCGGGATGACCTGCTCTTTTGAGATAATAAGTTGAGAAATAGTGTTAGATATACTTTGGGGGATCATCACATCAGGTGGCAAGGTACCTGGGCACTTTTTTTGGGGATAGGCTTGTAAAGGCTCCAGGGCCATTAGCCTAGTACACACCTATGAATGCAGGGGACAGAGTGGTGTAGTTTGCTCCAAATCTGTCAGCTAGCAGGTTGGCTATTATCACTGGTTGAGTAAGGGTGGTGCCATCCACAACCAGTTCATCACATATCTTTATATTCCCTTTTAGATTTTGTATGTAGTTGAAGAATCTTGTGACTATCCTTAGCTAGGGAGGCTATTTTTGCTTTGTAATTAGCTTTGGAGGATTTGACAAGACTTCTGATGTGTTTGTTTAAGCTAGAGAGGTATTTCTTCCTCTGCTGAGCCAGTTCCCTCTTGTCCTTGAGCATTAGTTTCTTTCTCTTGTTGTATAGCCTGTATATACCAGGGTGGATTGTTTTTTTGTCAAGACCCGGTTTTAATCTGGTTAGGTACAGCCAGTTCTATACAACTGTTTAAATGGTTATACAGGGCATTGGTGCACACCTCTGCATAGGAGTCTGTGTTATCTGCATCTGAGGGGCTTTGAAACTTTTTATACCATCACTTAGTAGGAGGTAATTTGTCTTTGAAAACTCAAGCATTTTTGAGCTTGATGGGGTATCTGGTTTTATAATTACATCGAATGAGACTGATTTATGGTCCGATCTTACCAGAGAGGACATCACATGGGGGGGGGGGTCGCAATGCTGTCCCATGTTAGTGAGTACTATGTCCAGGACATTTAGAGCCTCTTGTGGGTGTGCTGACTAACAGTTCCAGAGCATCTGCATTAACAAAGTGCAAGAACCTCTGAGCCAGCATGTTTGTGGTCATGTATGTTTCCCAGTTAATGATAGGATAATTAAAATCACCCATGAGTAAGGTATCGGGCTGTACGGCAAGTGACTCCAGCAAGTCCAGGTATGTGCTATTGTGCTATGCTTTTCCTGTTTCATGGTGGGGAATCTATAGGTAGCTATGATGTGGTAGGGGGCTTTGCCTAAAGTTAATTGGACATGTGGCAGTAGAGGCAGACTCTGAGCTAGAACTTCAGCAAAGGATAGGAGAATGGAATGCAAATCTGAAAGCGCATGGGATGAAACTAAGCACAGATAATACGGTGGTAATGGCGGCAAATTGAGGAAATCAGAAGAAGCTGAGCATAGAGATAGAAGGGAAGATAGTGGAACAGGTAAACAGCTTCAAGTATATGGGAGGAGAAGGGTAGTCTGAATGAAGAGGTTAAAGCTAGAATCAGAGGGGCTGCAGCCAACTGGCATAGAGTATCAGGTGTAGTCTATGACAGAAGAATCCCAAAGAAGCTGAAAAGTAAGGTGTACAAGACAGTGGTGTGACCAGTACTACTGTATGGTACAGAAACCTGGGCAGTAAATGCAGAACAGTTGAAGAAGCTAGAGGTGATGGAAATGAAGTGCCTGAGAAAGGTGATAGGATGCACACTGTGGGACAGCCGGAGAAATAAGGACATAAGAGCAGAAGCCAAAGCAGCTACAATTGCAGAAAAGATCAAAGAGAACAGATTACGGTGGTTTGGGCATATGTGTAGAAAAGCAGAAGACAATCTGGTGAGGAAGATTTGGGACAGACAGGAAGCAGGTAAGAGGAAGCCAGGATGTCCAGCAAAGAGGTGGATGGATTGTGTGAAAGAAGATCTGCGACAGTCAGGTATGAGTGTTGAAGAAGGCAGGAGTGTGGCACTGAATCGAGAGAGTTGGTGACAGTTAACACGATACCCCGACCCCATGTAGAAAAATGGGAAAAAGGGGGCTGATGATGATGACGACGAATTGGACATGAAGTAGCTCAACAGAGCCATACTGTTTGACCAGTTTCTAGGGGTACTTATCCCTAATAAAGATGGATACACATCCTCCTTTGGTTCTTTTATATTCAGTTTGTGGTCTGAACATATGGAAGGCATTGTAGCCCTGCATGGCCAGGGTGCTTTCCATCCCTTCAAACCATGTCTCGGTGACTGCACAGATGTCAGCTTGTTCCAAAGTAAAGAGTGTTTCTTGGGAGTGCAGTTTCTTGTTTTGACTCCTAGCATTAAGCAGCAGTACCTTGAATTTATCTAGAGAGGATTTTGTTATGTTGGGAGGTTGGTTGTTTTGACACTGCCTAAAAACTGAATAATAGGGTTGGCGTATGCCTTTGCCAGTAACTGAAAGCTTAGAGGAGACAGGTGCAGATCATCTCTGGCAAAACAGCATGGCCTGTCGACCATGTCTTCCCAGGCTGACAGATACTGGACCCCCTTGGACTGGCACCAAAAGCTGAGCTAATTGTTAAAGTCAATCCTTTTTGTTTGTAGTGTGGCATCATCCTTGGAGAAGGTAGAATGCTGCTTAAGGCTAGGCTTATACCTGCCTGTGACACGCAATCTGAGGGCTGAGTCATGTCTCTCTCTTCATATAATCTAGTGAGGTATGTCTCAAGTCATTCATCCCCAAATACACTATGACAGAGTGGTTGAGTGACTTGACAGATCCTGGCACCCGACAGGCATCTAACTGTAACCCATTCATTATCCAGCTGGAGAGGGGAACATCTGTTTGTCTCACAATGGAGTCACCTATGACCAATACAGTAAGTTTTTGGTAGTATAATGCCTTATGGACTTATTTGTTGAGACACTGGTGCGTGTGTTATTTTGTGTTGTGGATTTTTTTCATTGTTATGCATGTAAGTGGCCTTCATTTGGGAGGCCTCTGATCTTCTGGTTATTTACTAGTGAGGACCTCTGCATATGTGGGTTTATTTGTCGTGTCCGTATGGGTCTAATACTAATGTTAGAAGACCACTTACCATAAACTGAAGTCAAAGACACATCATCAAACTGAATTTACTGACGATCACAACAGGGAAAGTATGCACTTGGCCAACACTTGAACAAATAAACACACCACTGTATGTGAAACCCATCCAGGAGGGGACCTGCGCACCCCACACTCCTAACTAAATATACCAACTTCGGGATCACACTACAGTGGGGGAAAGGGCAAATTTCCCCATGTTAGCTAAATGCATACTTTTCCTGTTAAAAAAATTTGGCAGTGTGATCATTCGGTAAATTAACAGTTTGGTGCTGTTGTCAAGGTAAATTCAGTTTCAGGTAAGAGGTCTTTCGATCATTAGAAGTAGGCCCATTCTTATTCAGTGTCGGAAGTGTGTGTGTCTGTGTGTGTTGTCAACCTGTTTGGCACTCGATTTGTCCTTACGTGAGAGTCTTGCCTCCAGTTTCATAGTGTAACTGCATCTGTCACATAAAGTATTTGTTTCAGGAGTAAGTGGTTGTCAGTATACACGAGGCAACTGCTACATTGCCTCAGCATGCCCATGTCTATCAGGCTGGCCGAAGAGATGATGGGAAACTGCCCGTCTATGATAGGTTCTTTCTGTACATTTTATTATGGAAGCGAATTGGTTAATTTAACAGAACTGTGCTGGTAGTGCACAGACTACAAGAGGGACCTATACTTTATGTAGGCTGAGGTTGATTAATAAGGCAATGCTATGCAATCCGCAATTGAGTTGGTTCTAGAGCAGCAGAGAAGCTTGCAAGGGTTTCACCGACAGCTGTTTAGAGATAAGTTGAGCTTCTAGGCTTTTGCATCTACTCAGGGTACTGCTAACCGCTTCTGAGCAAAGATCAGCACCATGCAAAAGTGAGGCTTAAATATGAGCAAAGAGAAACAAATTTTAAGCTAACTACCCACTTGGAAAGCACACAATAAATCTTTCACCAGCAATCCCTAACTCAGGCAGGTTAGATCAGCACACTTCTGCCAAAATAGTGCAGAAAAACACCTTCTTAATGTGGAATAGCTGGTTTGGAGCCCAGGTGTAATAAGGCTACTCAAACTACCTACCCTCTTAGTAAAAGTCTGCATATCATTGCTGGAGCCTTCCTGTGTCCTGACACTGACAGAGTGCTCTTCAAACTATCTGAAGATATACAGAGCTGAGTATATTTTTCTGGCACTTCAGAGTTGTGTACTGGTAATTGTTGTTTGACTAATTTTATATCATTGCTGGCTGACTTCAGAGTTGTGCACTGTTATTTTTGCTTCACTGTATAGTTTTTCAGATCTGCTGAAGGTGTTGGTTTTCCCATACCCACCCTCTCTATTCCTGTGTTGTTTAAATTTGGGAGCTTTTGCAGTTGCCCACCCACACTGTAGATTTGATATGGGACACTCCCCCCAGTCCCATCTCTTTACCTCATTCTACCTAATAGACTCCTGCACTTGTTTTTAGTCATTTTTAACTTAATTGCATTTTTTAAACTGTTTGGTCTAACATTGCTACATACTGAAGTGTGCTAGCTTGCACTGCATTTGATATTTTAGCTACTTTTCTGTATATATATATATATATATATATATATATATATATATATATATATGTGTGTGTGTGTATATAATATACCTTTCCTTTAACTAGTGTAGTCCAGATTCAGATTTGCTGTATTCAGGACTGTATGTAAGCTTCTGAGCCCCCCAAGCTTTCTGTGTTGGAGGGAAGCCTTCTAGCTTATCAGTGGGAGTGGTAAGCACTAGGTAACCTATCTACCACATAAGGAATGGTTCTGGCCCAGACATTGTAGTTAGTGGCCGTTTGGGCAGTTTTTCCATCTCTCTCAACTTTCTGATTTAAAAGCCCGCATTTGCACTTTTCCCCCTTTCCTGTAACTAGTTTAGTCCAGATACAGATTCTTAGTTTTAGCACTTGAATTTGCTTATTCGTGATCAGCACTTGTTCAGAACTTGTAAGCACTAAATAACCTACTAATTACTACAGAACTCAACCTTCCTCATTACCTAGAGGAAAACTGTTTTGGTACTTACTTTCCTCACTTGCTTAGAGAAAAACAGCTCTTGTACTCACTTTCCTTACTTATCTAGAGTAAAATAGTTTTTTATTCAGGCATGTCCAAGGGTCAGCTCCCAGTGTTCTCTCCTGTCTATCTGATGAATCTGGGCATCTTGGGGCAATGTAGAAATTGCCTCATGTATACAGACAACCCTCTCATCCTACCACCCAACACTACAACCTGTGAGAGATGCACTTATCTAGCCAAACTGGAGGTAAAGCTTTCTCCAATCAAGACTGAACTTGACAGTCAAGAGGAGAAGGTAAACACCTGCACCACACCACACTCATCACATAGTCTCACTAAATCTACACCACCAAAATCCACACACAGAAACACAAAAACATTAGTGGAGGCTCTCAATAATAATCTGCTCAAGCAACAGAGACCTCCAAAGCAGAAATGCAAGCAATCTCTACCCCCCAACACAACCCAAATGACACATAGACTCAGTGTGCCACTCAACCACAGCCAATAAGGCAAAACAATGTACCCAACACACTAGTCATAGGTGACTCTATAGTCAGGCACACTGATGTCATACTCACCAGGCTAAACAAGAGAAGGTTATTGTCAGCTGCCTGTCGGGTGCCAGGATCCGCCACATAACCCACGCACTCAGGTCACCCCATAACAAGTACACATATGACTCTGTCATTGTCCATGTTGGTGTGAAGGACCTGAGACGTACCTCCCTGGACTACATGAAAAGAGACATGGAAGAGCTCCCCGATCTTGTAGCCTAGCCCAGGCAGGTATGACCCTAGCCCTAAGTAGCATTCTGCAATCACCCAGAATGATGCCGCAGTACAAGGACAAAATGATTGACTTCAACAATTGGCTAAGCTTCTGGTGCCATTCTAAAGGGATCCAGTATCTGTCTGCCTGGGATGACATGGTCAACAGACCATGATGCTTTGCCAGAGATGGCCTGCACCTGTCACCCCTGGGATTCCAGATACTGGCTAAGGTTCTTGCCGCCCCTATAGTGCCTTTTTTAGGCAAGGTTCAAATGACAAATTCACCACCATAACAGGAAAAGGTAAGCAAAAACTGAGGGTGATGCTACTCAATGCTAGAAGTCTAAATCTCAAAATGCACTCGCTCAAGGCACTCCTTAAAATGGAGAACATTGATATCTGTGGAGTGACTGAGACCTGGTTCAAGGCTCCAGAGAGCACCCCTGCACTACCAGGCTATAACTCATACCACACTTTTCGGCCATGTAACCTGGACTAGAACACCAAAGGCGGAGGTGTGTCCATATTCATTAAGGATATCCACACCTCCAGGCTAGTTGCTCAGCATAATGCAGCCGAGGTTATCCAAGTGCAACTAACTCTGGGCAAAACTGCAATCCAAATTGTAGCTTGCTACAGATCACCCACCATGCCCCAGGATTCCCAGTCCTCTTTTCTTGATGTACTGGAAAATATTAGGGTTCAACCAAACACCCAAATAATGGGCGATTTCAACTACCCCACCATTTACTAGGAAAACTACTCATGTACCAACTCCTTCACTCAACGCTTTCTGGAATTCATAAACTCCAATACCCTGGATCAACTTATCCACACCCCCACCAGAGGCAACAATATCCTAGATCTAGTCATTACCAACATGACTGACCGGTGTTCCACACCTGAAGTCAACATCTCATTGGTCCGATCCGACCATAAGCTAATTACCCTAGATATCCACATCCTGCCCCCACCCCCCCCCATTAAGGAAACCATACTAAAACATTTCTCCAAAGCCAACGTCATGCTTCTTAAGACAGAAGTGGTGAACTTCACGACACCCATGCAGATGGACAATACAGTTACGAGTACTGAATCCTGCACAATTGCACTTTATAAACACTTACATGAGTGCATGGATTGTGCTATCTCAAACAGAACCAAGATTCTATCCTCCAAAAAAAGGAAGCCAATCTGGTGGTCCCCTGCCATAAACAAACTGTACAACAGAAGGAAGAAACTGTTGCAAAAGAGAGTAAAATCCCATGAGTGGAGGAGCTCCCTGGTCAGCCTCAGTAAGAAGCTGCAATCCTTGATAAAATCCTCCAAGGCTAGTTACAAAAACAAAATCGCCACTGATTCTAAAGACAACCACAAAGCATTCTATAGCTATGTCAAGAATCTCAATGGCAACACTCAGATCTGTTCTGAGTTACAGCACAATGGCACTAAATATACAGACCCAACTGATATTGCCAACATCCTGGCAGATAGGTTCAGTGCTAACTTTACCTCCCTCTCACCCCCTAAAGAGCCCATCTCTATACACGGCTGCACAGGTAAAAAACACACTCTCCAAAGCCAAGAACACAGCATCCATGGGACCAGACAACATCCCAGGCTGCGTTCTACATGAACTACAGAACGAACTGGCACCCCACCTAAATACCATGTTCAATCATAGCCTCACCTCAGGCTTTGTGCCTGCTGAATGGCGCACAGTGACGGTTATCCCACTCCACAAAGGGGGAGCCAACATGGATCCTGGGAACTACCGCCCCATTAGCCTGACAAGCCTGGTCTGCAAGGCCATGGAACGTATCATCATGGAACTTATAAACAAAGACAATGGTAATCTCCAAACTCTGGACCCCACCCAGTTTGGGTTTGTAAAAGGCAGATCATGTCTCCTAAACCTGATAGACTTCTTTGAAGCAGTCACCAAAGCCGTAGACAAGGGTAAGGTAGTTCACACAGCCTATCTAGATCTTGCCAAGGCTTTCGACACCATCCCCCTCTCTGGAATTATAGATAAACTCACTAAACTAGGTATAAATCCCTGTCACAAGACAGGTTGCCAACTGGCTCACTGACAGAACCCACACTGTGAAAGTAGCAGACTCCAAATCCGACTTCAGACCAGTGACAAGTGGAGTACTACAGGGTTCAGTTCTGCGTCCTCTCCTGTTTGGTGTCTACTTCTCTGAAGTACAGGCTAACACAGAAGGTCTTTGGATAATGAAGTTCGCAGATGACTGCAAACTAGGAGCCATAATCGAAACTCCTATCGATGCGGACATCCTACAAAAGGGCCTCACTGAGACAGATGCCTGGTGTCAAAGCCATGGCCTCAAGCTCAATGCCAAAAAGTGCATTGTCATCCCCTTTGGTAAAAACTCTGTACCCATGAACTACAACATAGGCAGTAGTATACTTAACACCGAAAGTGTGACAAGAGACCTTGGGACACAGGTGGACAGTAGTCTCTCCTTTGATAATCACATTGCCACAGTAGTCAGGAAATCCTTCTATGTGGCACACCTCATCACAAAAGGTTTCTCATCCAGAAAAAAGAGGTCATTCTTCCCCTCTACTCATCATTAGACCCATTATAGAGTGCAACACTCCTTTTGGTATGTACCTCACAAGACATCTACAACAACTGGAAAGGCTGCAGAAATAGCTCACAAAGAGGATTACTGGCCTCAAACAGATGCCCTATGCAGACCGTCTCAAAAACCTCCAGCTTTACTCCGTCACATATCGCCTACTCAGAGGTGATCTCTGCCTAACATACAAAGCTATGTCAAACCCAGAGCTGTTGGACATGCTCCACTTAAAGAAATCCCAATCCCTCCGAGCTTCACGCTTTAGGGACCTAAACCTTGTCACCACAATAAACAGAACATGCCGGAGAGATAGATTGCTGTCGCAGAGACTTCCCATACTCTGGAATAAACTACCTATCTATATGAAACAAAGCTCCTTATTAGCACTGTTCAAGAAAAATCTTGATGACTGGATGGGAAATAGGAAATTCACCCTGGGGTACACCTCTGTGGCTCTGCTCGACAGTGGCACAGGAAAATAATTTTCTTGGGTGACAAAAGCCAGGGTACCTTTTTGGCTGGGCTTGTATAGGCCCCAGGGCCGATAGTCTAGTACCTACCTATGAACCTTAAAATGTAATATAGTGAAATTAACTACTTAAAGCAGCAGTAGAAAGTACATTTTTTTTTGTTTTTTGCAAGTGCAAAAACAGCAAGTAACTGATGTGAAAAAAAAACAACTTATTTTTGTTTTTTCAATAGTGGATTGCTCCAGGTGAAAGCAAATTCTCAGCAATCAGTAGCAAAGTCGTCAAACGACTAGCAGCTCTGTGTATCTATGCCAGAGCCTGTGCAACATGAGGCTTAAATATGAGCAAAGAGAAACAAGTTTTAAGCTAACTACCAATCAGGAAAGACACAAGCCTTCTACCGGCAAGCGTCAACTCAGATAAGTTGGATCAGCACTCTTCTGCCATAAGGTTGCAGAAAAATACATTCTTAATGTAGAATAGCTGTGTTTGGAGGCCAAGTATAAAAGGACCACACAAACTTCCTACAACTAACATATAAAGTGCAAAGCAGCAGACAGTGCATTTTTTGAAACATTTGAAGTACAGTCATAGTATATAAGAAAAGTGGAAAAACAAAAAAAAAATTACTTGGTGCCCTTTTGTGTATTTCCCAGATCTGATAGACCAGGTAAACACCTATTGCTATTAGATGAACACTCCCAGTCCTCCTAATTTAAAAATCACAGTAAAGGAGTGAAATCCTACCACAAACTTAAAGATATGGCTACAGCAGTATACTCTAAACAGCTTATAAAAGTGTGATTGTTCAATAGAAGTACTTTGCTTTGTATAAATGAGCCACTCAATTGTACAGAATTTATAAAGGTACTAAAAGCAAGCCCTTCAGCTATCTGACAGCTAGCTAGATAATGACTTCAGATCAAGTAAATCAGTAGAACAGGCAATGACAGGCAGAATGCACTTCAATATAAGCACAAGGAAAGGCAAATAAATAATTCAACATATCAACAGCAGTGTAGAAAGGGAGGGGCTTATTAAGTTCAATTTACAGTAGGGGTTGGCAGCTTAAAATCACCAGGTTTAAAAAGCAGATCAACAAATGAGAGGGTGGATGGGAAAAACCAAGCAGGGAATCACCAGCTTTTACTTTAGTTTATGCAGGCTTGAAATCTTTTCACACAAAGGCCCAGAATTTCATTGTGTATTTAAGTATCACTCAATAGATAATTTAACCACTGAAAAAAGTGAAAGTGAAATGTGTAGCCTATATAACTTAAATGTCTGTCTCTCACATAGAGCAAAAATACCAGGCAAAACAGATTTCTTAATACAGAAAGCAGCTCTATCAGTCACATTATATCTGGGAGGAGAAGAAACAGTGGCGGCTCATGCTATAGGACTGCAGCCCCCCCACCTGTCAAAATAAATTGCACCACTGTCCTGTCAATAAATTGTACCACTGTAGAAAATTAAAAATAAAAAAAATTCACGAGTCCCGAAATGGGACTCCACGCATGCTTGCTTAGTTCCTGACTGCTGTATTAGGCAGTCCGAACTCCACAGATGCAAACATGCTTAGTTCCTAAGCTCCAGACTGCTCTGTTACGCAGTCCGGATAGAGAAGGAAGGGAACTCCGCCCTACCAGCCCAGAAGTCTGTGCGGTGATGACCGGAAGACAACAGGACTGCATTATCCACAGGCTGGAGGCTTCAGCCTACTCATGTCTTGCAGGGAAACCCAGGACAGCCTGCGCGGGTTGCTACGGAGGAGCCATGGAGGATCGGGCAGCTTGCAGGGACAGATTCAGGCTGAGGCCGTTATGGAGGACGTAATAGCTGCATCCGATCTGCGGGAAGTGACCTACTCCACAGCCGACATTCGACATATTAGGTGAGAACACACCAGTCATCCACATGTGCACAACTTTCACAGACAAAACTTGTACAGGCTCTGTCTCAACAATGAGGTAGAACAAACCCCCAAAGGAAGTGTAACCCACAGCCATAATGCTGCATGTTTCTATATCTCTGGAGGAGTTTCTACATTCTAACTATACACTGTGGGAAAGGTGCTCAATAGAAACATTACAATCACATGCGTCAGAACAAGACAGCCAGGCACTTCTCTGGAGTGGTTCCAACTGATAAGAAGATAAGGGTCTATACTGAAACATCTAAAATCAGTTCATAAAAAACTCAATATATATGTAAACTCATAATATATATGTAAACTCATTTAATCTAAAACTCAAATAATCCAAAATATCATACAGAAACAGTTCTTTTGCAAGGGGGAGCCCTCCTGCATCCCCATACCCCCTGCTAATTATATATTACAATTCCAAGATTGAGCAGCAGTGTGGAAAACTATAACTATGTATTTACACCAAATGGATTTATATCAAATGAATAAACTCCAGATTTAGACCAAATTAATGGCACTTGAAGATAGTATTGTTTTCATCCAGTTATCCTTTAACACAATCAGTAAAGGAGAGGTCATAATTGCGTTATCATATACCTTAGTTCGTTATGCAGATATCATATTATCTTCAGACCTTGCTACATAAGGAAATAAATGCATAATTTTTAATTTTAACTCCCTTTTCTTTTTTGAAAATTTAACATAATTAGTATTGTGCATCCTGCAAATTCCAACTTAAGTGCAAACAGATTTCTTCTAGTGTTCTTCATCTTGTGTATGTGAAACACTCATGTGAGTTCTGTCATACATGCAGTGTTCAGTTAAATACATCAGTAACATGGTTATCTTTCATGAATCATGCAAATTTCTAGACTGTGTACAACAAGACAACGCTGATCATCTATGGGATGGCACACCAAAACTTTATGTTAGATGAAATTCTTTTTATAGGAGGAAAATGATTACTGTAGAGCTATTTTTACTTTGAAATGCAGAATTAACATAATATAATCATAATACTAGGAATGAGGGCTAACTGTAATTATTTTTCAAACATGATCTCAGACAAATACACACACATAATAGCTGCATGGGCTCTGTGGGAGTGAGGTAGGGTGTCTGTGTGTTAATTGCTATATGGTGGTGGGTAGAGAATAAGGCTTGAACCCTGTACCTTGGGTACCAAGTGGCAAGAGCCTGAATTCCCCTCCCCACTGCCATTTGTAAAACATTGCAGATTTTTGCCTCATATTTGCTCTGTTCTGTTCCTCATAAAATCTGTGGTTTCTGTATTTTTGTTACTTAACACAGCCAGTGGTGCAGTGGTAGCATTGTTGCCTGACAGCTACAGGTTGTCTGGTTTGATTCTTGGCTGGGGTGCCTTCTGTGTGGAGTCTGCATGTCCTACCTGTGTTTAAATAGGTTTGCTCTGGTGTCCTCAATGGATATTTGTCCTACCTGTGTTTAAATGGGTTTGCTCTGGTGTCCTCAATGGATATTTGTCCCTATTTTCTGAACTGTACTCCCCCATTATTGGCTTTGTCCAGGTTTTCTGTGCCAAGGTTGAGAGCTATGGTGATAACTGAACTCACTGAATGTGTTTGGGGGCTGTATTCCCCATTATTGGCTTTGTTCAGGTGTTTTGTGCTAAGATGTTGACAGCTATGGTAAGAACTGAATTCACTAAATGGTAGCCATTTAAGTTTCAGTCTTCCTTTCTTTCATAAAACAGATGATTTGGCATAGTGGTATGTTGCTCTGACTGTTTTGCACAGGGTCCTGTGTTCAATACTTGGCAGTGAAATGTATGGTGGTAACACAGCATTTTATTCTAACAACTTTCCAACATTATACAAGCAATGTTTAAAATGTGTCCCTGTTTTTTGGTCTTTTGCCGTCCTCCCCCCAAATTTTGGATTTTTCCAGATTTCTTGTGCTGCAAAGTTCAGAGATGCAGCTGAGTGTCAAGTAGATTTTAGAAGAAGCTGAGAGCTGCAGGGGAACAAAAGTTTAGTGCTGTTTATGCCGAGTCTGCTTGCATTGTTAATAGCACAATAGGTAGTGTACTTGCTTTTGATGCAGAAGGCTGTGGGTTCTACTCCCACAGTAGGTAGATGCATTGCTGATACTGTACTGTATTGCAAAAGGGGTGGATGCTGCAGTCCTTTTTGGTGAAGATACCTAGTAACTATGAACCTGTTATCAGTTTGCCATCCAATTCCCTATTGCAATATTACTAGTTTATTGTTTTTTTAATGTAACTTAGGCAATTTATTCCTCAAGGGCAACAGGCACTTTATTTGTAGATGAAACAATGAAATATAAAGTTGGTTGCTAGCAGCAACCTCTTCATTAGTTACAGATTTCTTTAATGTGGAATTATTTAGATGACTTTTACTTCTTCAGAGATTGTGCATATTTACTGATACTGGTGGACTGTAGAAGCTTGAGTAGACTTTTATGATAGAAATGTTCTGAATTGGGCAGTTTTGTCATTATTGGTGCATGCATTTTGTTTCATTGTTTACTGGAAAAATGTTCAAAACGCCCTCCAACAACTGTACTATTGTACAATCAGGAAGGTGTATCAAAGACCACAGGTATGTTTCATGTGCAAGGGGCCTATGATTTGAAAACAGACCAAAGTTAATCTTTATCTGCCACTGGCAAAATGTATTTTCTTTGAATGTGGGTTTCAATGAATGTGAGTTTCAAGGGCACAGAAGATTTAATGCTAAGTCTGTTTTCATTCTGAGATTGCATTGCTTTATTTAGCAGGTGTCTTAGTGTTTGTGCTGTAAAATGCAAAATAAAACTTTCAAATGAAGTCCAAATCATTATAGAAGTAAAGCAGTATGCACATTAGTGTTTATGGCAAATGGGGTGAAATAGCCAAGTAATGGTTCATCGGGGAGGCTCCATTCGACCATGATTTTGTGAGGGGGAAGGGCGGCAAACTCAAAGACAGCCCCGGCTGAACTATACCTCTCAACTGTCCAGATTTTCACAGAATGAATAGATTTTTGCTTCTTATTTTTGGTTTGTTCCTCATAAAATGTGTGGTTTTCTGGCAAATAATTTAGGAATTAAGTCACTAAATAATGGCAGACACTGAGTTTCAGACTTCATAACCTTCAGAAAAATGTATGCTAAAGCAAGACTTGTTATTCTATCAATTGTCTCAGTTTATACAACAATTTATAGTACTGTTTATATGTTCCCCCAGTATATTTGGCCTTGTCCAGATTTTCTGCATTAACAGGTTGAGAGGTACATGCAAATAAATTGCTTTATAGAATTAGGCATGTCCAACCTATCAACTGTCCCCGATTTTGGATCACAATGTTGCTCTTCCCCTAATAATCCCGCTGCAAAATGGCAATTTTGGAAGAAAACATGGAGGGCTTACAATTAAGAAATAACTGTAATAATCAGAGTTATAGATTACTTTTATTTCAGAAATGCATGTAGATTCTTTTATTTTGTCAGCTGCTCAAGTTAGGAGTACAAATATTAAAAAAAGTGTCCTTTCTTTGATAGGTTCCCAGCTGTATTGTGTAGCTATTTTATATTTTTGCATCACATTTTTGGTCCATTTTTCATAAAATTGTGTTTTTGGCAAATTAGTGGCAAATCATTAAAGACTGAATTTAGAAAATAATGACAGACATTTGAGTTTCAGATTTTGTACCATTCAGAAAATTCATACTAATGCAAGACCTATTCTATTATCTTTCTAAGTTTATAAGAGCAATATTTAAAAATTGCCCTTATTTGTGGGCCTTTTTCCCACTTCTATGTATGGCTCTGTCAGTATTTCGTGTTCTGAGGTTGAGAGGTATGATAATGTGTCAGGGCCATCACAATCAGTCAGAGACATTTTATATTGTGACATACTTGTTGCACCCCACTCCCCCATGTAGTGATTCTGGATGTGTCCAAGCAAGGCAAGGAGCAGTTATGCAGTGTAAATGTGCAGAGTATCCCCCCATCCAGGGTAGACACAAGTGCTTTTATTCTCTCCTTGATTTTGCAGAATGTTCTGGTTTTTGCCATATTTTTATACTGTTGATTTATGCTTATTATTACTCAGAAATTGCCTGTTGCTCAGTGTTTAAGTAGCAATGCTTTAATGACCATTAGGTACGCTTGTCTGAGATTGTAAGATGCAAGTAAGCTTTAATAAGCATACTGTTAAAGAATTGCCAACACTGAAAGCCTTTCTGTTGTTGCCATGCAGAGAATACTTACATAACTAGATAATGTATAAGCCTTGGGTATTGACATGCATATGACAGTATTTATAATAAAGGACAGGATTATATTTGTTGGAGACTTGCAGTCATCTTTGCAGGCTTTACCTGTAAACCAAACAGAATGCCAATCTATCATGTGTGGTCCAGTACAGTAATCCTTTAAGCAATGTATCTTGCGCTTGTTTGCTTTTCATTTTTTACTTGTTTCATGGGGAAAACATGATCAAAGTAGATAGTTGTCAGGCAGCAGGCCTTTTTTGGATAAGAAACATTTTTACAAGTGGGAGTATGACAGAGATTGCTACTTTCAGCATGTTACTTGGTACTTTAATAAAGCTGAATATAAATTATAATTAGAACTGCAGTGCAAGGAGAAGTGGTTTGAGTTGACTGCTGCTTGTTTTTCTTATACGTGATTTTGACTGGCATTCTAGTAATGTATTTAAAAAGTAATTTATTTTTTCATGCCTCACAACCATTTTGTTTCCATCTAGATATTAAGTAAACTGTCATGCAGCCAATGCACTGAAATATTTTTTTTCTTCTACACTTCATTTTGTCTTGATTGGACTGTCATAATGATGGTTTGGCACCCAGGGCAGCATATTTAATTAAAGTCACAGTTTTTGTGGTTTTGAGCATAGCTGGCCACACCCATTCCCATTGACCCCACCCATTCACCTGTCTCCTGCAGATTGAAGTCACCAGCCGCCACTGAGAAGAAAGGACAGAAAAGAAGCCTGTACAGAAAAACTATTAAAAATAAAACAAACATTACTTAACTGACTCTGTAGGGAGATACTCTTTCCAAAACTCTGAACAAGGAGATCCATGCCTGTAGCATTCAAGTGGCAAATGAGATCTGAGGTAATTCATTAGATGAAGCAAGGTTATAGTTAAGGGGAGCAGCCTCAGCCTTATATTCAAATACCTGTAGAGTTCAGATCTGAAAGCCCATCTGTTGAGGATGGAAGATTGAATCTGAAAATTCCACAGATTTTATGGTGGACCAGAAAGGCACTAATTTCTCTCTCTTAACTTCCTATGCTACACGACCTGTAACAAGTATTTTGTCCACCTCGGGACCCATGATATCACCAGGTTACTCATGAGGAAAACTATGGTACTTAAGTAATTTTTGGACATGTGGAATGGCTCCTTTAACCAGATAGATCTATTTAATTCCCTGCCCTCAGACAGGAGTTGGTTCTACAGGACAAAAGTAATGTTAATCAGTGTAAGTAATCTTTTGTTCTTCTTCAGCCACTACTTGTTTTGATAGTAAATACAACTTCAGGACCTGTAGGGAGTGCTCATAAATATTTATTTACTTTCACATTTAGCCACTTGAACTGGGGATTAGCTATATCTTTTGCAGTTGTTTGTCTCCCCTTACTGGGCAAGGGAGAACCACTCCTGTCTGTACTGGGAAAGGGAACAGAAAAGACTTACCTGTTTGATGAGAAGATTGTGCTCATTCCTGGCGAAGCTGCTGTCAGCATTAACATCTCGCTTCGCCCTTTTGTTTCCTGTCAAGAAGAAACAGAAATCTAAACATGTATCTGCTCATCGTCAAATTTCCCTACATAAGAGTAGTTTACTAGATCTGGCTCAGGGTTTAATTCATGCTATTGATCCTTCTTATAAGGTGGCTTCTAGTAAAAGAAAAAAGGATACCGCTTTTCCTGAAGACATTAAAGAATCTGAATCTAGACACGAAGATGAAGGAATTTCTCTTCAGATTCAGATGAGTGCATAGTATCCGATTCCTCCTCTATGGGTTTCTTTTTCCAGTGTACGCCCCAGTTTTCATTGGGAGAACACTGAGGTTTTGCAGTCCCTCAGAAAATACTATGAGCTAGTGTAAAAGGAATTTCCAGAAAATTCACTCATTCCTCCAGTGCTTTTAGCATTTGACAGTGTACATTACTGACTTTATTTTTTCTGGTAGGTTGTATAATCTTCCTCAGTCTTTTAAGTTTTTAGAAACTAATCCTAAATCTGACCCAGCAGCTGTATCTTTACTTAATCCTACTGCTACCAAACATTTAGTTAATTACAAATCCTTCACTTTCTGACAAGGATGGGGAAAAATTTAGTTTTTTGGGGGGTATGCTTCTACATCTTTGATGTTTTTTTTTTCAGAATTTTGAATTGTCAGACTCATGTTAGTTTATTCTAACTGTGAAAGTGTCTGGAATGTTTTCTCTGCAGTTTCTTCTTGTGAGGAAGAAAATCTGTTTTAAATGGTTCCATTTATTCTATCTTACAAGTCACAATTCATTGTTTGAAACATGTATATGATTCAGTTAGTACTTCTTCCAGTGCTATAGCCACTGTTACTGTTTTGAAGAGGTTTGCCTGTCTGTATTCTCAGAACCTCACAGATGATGTGAAAAAATATTTTTTTTTCTTTGCACAGAGATTTAGTTTTTGATCCCACTCCTTCAGAGATCATCAAAAAATGTGATGACAGTGGTAAGCTGATACAGGAAATCTCTTAAACTTTCCAGCTGTCCAGTTCTCTAACATCTCATCTAATTTTTGAATTATCTTTGGTCCAGTGGACCTATTCAAGTTGTCACAGTCATGCAATAGATTAGCAAACAAAGGGGTATCAGATCTTACTTCCTTTGCAGACTAGCCTTGTCAGCTTTGGGTGTAGCTTTACAGCCAATCGCACTCTACAGGCATCCCATATTCCATCTGAGCTAACCTGTTTGGCAGACTAGCTGAGTAGTTAAAAGACAGACCCTCATGAATGGAAACCCGCTCAGGGGGTTCTTCCAAGATTTATCTGTGAATAGTACCTCAAGTAGATCTTTCTGCTTCTCTGAACAATCAGCTTGCAAAATTCTGCTTGTGGATTCTATGCAATAAGGCCTGGAAAACAGATTCCTTTTCTTTTCCTTGGACAGGAATGTTCTTGTATGCCTTTCCATTGTTAACCAGAGTACTTCGGAAGATTCAGAATGAATCCCCCAGGATCATTATGGTGATTCCCTTTTGGCCAAGGCAACAGTGGGTCTCCCTTCTTTTGGAAATAGGGCAAATTAACACTTCCTGAAAGACTGGATCTTCTCACACAAGAACAGGGGGTGTTTCCACTCATCGACCCCAAACAACTTTAACTAACTGCCTGGATGATAGAGACTTAATACCGCTCTCTCACCTATGTACTGAGGATGTGCAGCAGGTTAGTGATGGAGGCAAGAAAGACTACTACTAGAAAATCATACACAAGCAAATGGAAAAGATTTTTTAGTTGGTGTCATAAAAATAACCAGCACCCAGTCAAAGCTAGTGTTTCTCTGGTTTTACAGTATTTGTTTGAGTTACTTTCCTACGGCCTTAATCCAGTATTAAGGTTCATTTGTCTGCAATTTCCGTATGTCTGCCCATGGATACTCCTCTTTCAAGACATTCTCATGTCAAAATGTTTTTTCAAGGGTTATTACATAAGAGACCGAAAATAAATCTGGTGGTTCCTCAATGGGAATCTTCATTTTGTATTAGAGAAGTTAACACTTACTCCATTTGGCTGATTTGAGGTTCTTAACATGGAAAACAGTTAGTGATTGCTCTGACCTCTGAAAGAAGAGTAGCTGAGCTGCAAGCTCTTATGGTGGGTCAACATTCTCATTTTCAACAGGGTTTCTTTGAAAATTAATCCTTTTTTATGTCTGATGTGTTTACTTTAAGCCAAACTATCCATCTCTGTATTCTTCCCTGAACTGAAAATGGGGGAGAAAGTATACTTCATACCTTTGATAATCACAAACAACTATGGTACTATCTTGACAGAACAGCTCTTTCAGAGCTTCCTAACAGCTGTTTATTTCTTGTGATGGTAAGGAGGGACAACCTGTGTCCAAATAGACTTTTTTTTGCAGATGGCTGTCTCATGCTATTAAATTTTGTTATTCCCACCACAAAAAAAAAACTATTCCAGGTAGGGTCATCATGTCACACTACCAGGACCTTGGCTTCATCTATGGCTGTTTGGAAAGGGGTAACCGCTAGAAGCAGCAATGTGGTCCTCTGTACATACCTTTACAATGCAATACAAGCTAAATTCCTTCTCCAGTAAACAACTCTGTACAGCTGTGTAACTAACGTACCATAATAGTTGAATGAGCACTGTTGTAGCAGCTGCTCCCTCCATTGTCTTTATTTTGTTGGTGGGTTTTTTTATGCCAAGGTGTGGACATTTCTTTTTTGTTCCTAGCAATATCCTCCCAGTTGGCATGATAACTGAAGGGCTTGATGGCCAAACCTTTTAGTCACCTCAGTTCCAGCTGTATTAACTGTCTGGGTGAGTGAAGGTACACTGAAGCTTTGGAAGCTGTTCCACTATTACATCTTTAGCAGGATATAACCCATATAGATTAGACTACTGCAGCAGTGATTATTTGAGTATCTACTTTAATTTCTTATGCCTCCTTTATAATATCCAAAAAGTAGTTGTGCAAATCCTCCTTACCTGCAAAAGTAGATGTTTGAATGCTTCACTGCCGTTTTGGGTTATTTGCCAAGATAATCCAGTACTGGCCAGATTTCAAATGCTCAGACTCCCATACCCCCCTCTTCCTGTGACAGCTTATTGGCTGCACATATCGTGAGAGGGAAGCCTTAAGCTGTCACAGGGAGGGAGTGGTCAGGCTTTTTCCCTTCCACAAGAAGATGCAAGTAGCCAAAACCTGAATCTACTAGTAAAAGTAAATTGTAGCCAATCACAGTACCATATAAAAAAAAAAATCCAAATCAGAGAGGACAAAACCCACCCCAACTATACACATTCTGGGAATAGCAGGTGGGTGCTGTCACTAAGAAATTTGAACATATGCTGCTAGAAATAGTACTTATGCAATGATAGTATGTTTCTCACTCCCAATCAATCAGTGGCATTTTGAGTAGATTCCCAAAGCTTACCCCACCTGGGAGAAGGAAGGATACGGATACAGGAGTTTCTATTAATGGTCCTAGTAATATCTGCTCTGGGCCTTGGAAATGAATCCAGTTTGTAGCGCTTTATGAAGATACAAACAGAGGACCAGGTTGCTGCTTCCAAAGTCCACCTTTGTCCAATATGCCATCGAGGAGGATAAGGAACTAGTAGAATGAGCCTTAACCTTGTATCCCCATGCTTGTTCAGGTATCACATCACAGTAGTGTTGTCTGTGACCACTAGAAGAGGCTCAAGAGTCAATAAGTGAAGAACTTTTGCAACAGGAATTACTGCCAAAATCTATTTTTTGAGCTATGCCATGTCCAGAGGACCCCACAAGCCTTGCACTTGAACTCCCATGGACACTGCTCCCCACACAAAATCTGGAGTGTTTGTCTGGATAAACTGGACTGGAATTTGGAGAGAGAAAGTGAGTTCTGGATTTAGAGACAGTTTCTGTCTCTACTACTGCAGTTCCTGTTTCACAAATCCCAGTACTGTTACCTGAAAATCCAAGGGTTGAAGGTGATGGGTCCAATTCTTCAAGTACCATTGATTTTTTTGTGTAGTCTAGTTAGAGGTATCAAAGATCGCTGATGCCATGAGGCCTGGAATTCTAAGGAAATCTCTTCCTGAAGCCATACTTAGAAGAAAAAAATCCAAGAAAACACCCTAAGGCAGAACTTTGCATTCTGGCAGGAAATATTATTTTTACTGTGTCCTTCCAACACCCCAGGAAAACAATTCACTGACAGGGTGTAATAAGGAAGGACTTTTAAAGGCTCAATTTGAAGCTCAGATGAGGAAAGGAGGGATGTCACTTTGTCTAAGGACTCCAAACACCTGGCAAATCAGCAAGCCTAATTAAAGAAAAAATATGGATGCCTAGATTTCTGCAATAGGCAATCACTAGGGCCAGACACTTTGTGAACACTTGGTGCAGCAGATCACCCAAAGGGTAATGCAGAAAACTGATAATGCAAGCTAGAGACTCCAAATCTGAAATTGGGAGCAATGGGAATATGATAAGCATCCTTCAGATCTAGAGTTGGCTGAAAGCAATGCATGGACTGGCTGTAAGGTGAGCATTCTGAATTTCATAACTTTTACAAGGGTCTCCACGAGTGCTCCTTTTTGGTACAATAAAATATTCTGGAGTAACATCCTTTGCCTTTGTGTATCTTGGTTCTATGACCCCCTGCTTCTATCATCTGAGGGAGCTCTGCCTGGTCTGATGGTTGAGGGGGAATTTCCCTGAAAAGGGAAGGGTTTTCTAGCCACTGCCAATTGTATCCTAGATGAATTATTCTCTGAACACTTTTGTCTGAGACTATTTGCAGCCAGGCTGCAGGATTGAGAGAGCCTGGGGGAAAAAGAAAGGGCAGAAGGGCGTATGGGCGCTGTGTGACTTGGCATAGTTATTCCTTTGCAGAGGTTGATCCTTTTTGGGGAAGGAACTCCTCTTGTTTGGTTTTGAAGAATTATCATCCTGCCATTTCCTATAGGATCTCTGGCTTTTGATTGTTCTGCTTCTTGAAGAAAAACAGCTTATTTAGGAAAAGCTTGGATACATGAAATTTCCTATAAACCCTATGCATTATAGGTTCATAGGTAGGTACTAGGCTATTGGCCCTAGGGCCTATATAAGCCTAGCCAAAAAGGTACCCTAGCTTTCGCCACCCAAGAAAATTATTTTCCTGTGCCACTGTCGAGCAGAGCCACTGAAGAGATCTCTGGGGTGAATTTCCTATTTCCCATCCAATCATCAAGATTTTTTTTTGAAGAGTGCTAATGAGGAGCTTTGTTTAACATAGATAGGTAGTCTGTTCCAGAGTATGGGAAGTCTCTGGGACAGGAATCTATCACTCCAGCATGTTATGTTTATTGTGGTGACAAGGTTTAGGTGTAGCTCGGAGGGATTGGGATTTCTTTAAATGGAGCATGTCCAACAGCTCTGGGTTTGACATAGCTTTGTATGTTAGGCAGAGATCGCCTCTCAGTAGGCGATATGCAACGGAGTAAAGCTGAAGTTTTTTGAGACGGTCTGCATAGGGCATCTGTTTGGGGCCAGTAATCCTCTTTGTGAAGTTTTTCTGTGGCCTTTCCAGTTGTTGTACATGTCTTGTGAGGTACATACCAAAAGGGGTGTTGTACTCTATAATGGGTCTAATGAGTGATGAGTAGAGGGAAAGAATTACCTCTTTTTTTCTGGATGAGAAACCTTTTGTGATGAGGTGTGCCACGTAGAAGGATTTCCTAACCACTGTGGCGATGTGATTATCAAAGGAGAGACTACTGTCCAACTTTATCCCAAGGTGTCTTATCACACTTTTGTTGTTACGTAGACTACCACCTATGTGGTAGTTCATGGGTACAGAGTTTTTACCAAAGGGGATGACAATGCACTTTTTGGCATTGAGCTTGAGACCATGTCTTTGACACCAGGCATCTGTCTCAGTGAGGCCTTTTTGTAGGATGTCCACATCGTTAGGAGTTTCGATTATGGCTCCTAGTTTGCAGTCATCTGCAAACTTCGTTAGCCAAAGACAGTCTGTGTTAGCCTGTACTTCTGAGAAGTTGATATCAAACAGGAGATGACCCAGGACTGAACCCTGTGGTACTCCACTACTAATTAGCATTCTACTGTTAACAGAGGTACAAACACCAAATCATAACTTAAAGGTTCATTCAAAATTTCAACTTTTAAATCATCACAGAAATTCTGATTATGTAAACAGGCATACCACCTTAGTACAATAGAAGCCATAGCATTTTCTTGAGCTGACTTATGTGCATTCAAGCACACCTCTCAAAATATGTTTCAAAACCTGAAATTATTTCCTTCATAAAAGACTTTTGTCCTGCAGTAAAATCATCAACACTGTAAAATAAATTTCTATTTGTAGCCTTGATACTTTTATAATTCTAAAAGCTAGATTATTAGAAAGAGGCATCATTTTACCTTTTATATCTATCAATTTTCCCTATTTATCAGGGGGTGTTGGTTTAGATGAAGCCAAGGACTTTTCATTTTGAGCAGGCAGTCAAACGAGAAGTGAGATCTGTCATAAAAGAGAATATATGGTCTCAGATGAGTATTTTTAGGGACTGATGGAATAGATACTTGTGTCCTGCAGGCAGGTTAATAAACATCCTCCAAGGCCGGTAAGGTGGAGGAGCCACAGAATTGCCATCTCGTCATCTATAAGGTCATACACCCCCTGCCTACGTCTGGGGTAGTTCCCAAGAAATAATATAACTAACTCTAGCAATCAACTGAGAAAAAGTGAACACCTGTTTGGACATAAGCTCAGGTTCACCTTTTGGAAAAAAAAATATTGACTGGGCTCTGTGTAAAATATGAAATCATCATTGTCCGAAACACAAAGGACTCTAGCCCATCTAGCACTAGAGCCATGTATGGGAACAATCATCAGAATTCACTGTCTACAGAACATTCTTAGCTAAGGAAACCACGTCTGCCTTATAAACCAGCTATAATCTTATCATCTATATGTTGAAACTTCTGTTTCTTTTTCTTGTGAAAATCATAACTAGATAAAATATCTGGGAACACAGTATCATGTCCAGCAAGGGGTCTTGCACTCTGGGCTACTCATGTAACTAAAGGGTTTGGTTCTCCTTTTACCTATGCAGGTACTGGAACAGCCCTGGAGGATTTGTCTAAATCATGTTCCTAAGTAGCCAGCAAAGCTACACTACAAGGATATAGGGCAAAAGGTAAGAGGTCTCTGGATGGGGCAGTGGCCCTGATAGATTTGCTAATGACTGGCTGAGGCATATTTTTAATTTTTTCTCTTTTAGGTGCAACTGGATTTGATGGGGGGGGGGGGTACCAGAGTTAGGATCCATCAAGTCAGGGGAACAGAACACCAGCCAGAATAGTAAACTAATAGTACTGGATAACGTGTCACAATAAGCACTTGAAACTTTTAGTAATAAGTATGTTCCCATACAAGTAAACTCTGCCAAATTGTCCTTTTTATCACAAAAACAGCTTGAAATGTGTTCAGAATTGTTTTACAACTGGCAGAAGTTTTAGAATTTTCAGTACACAAAGTCCAAACATCAGTGCAACTAATGCAAAAAAAAAAAAAAATAGTTCCATACATTAACCATGTTTAACGGCCATAAAATAATGTTTAAAATTTTTTTGTCAGAGAGATTACAATCACCAGAGTACATTCTAATAACTTTATCCATGGTAAAATAGCAATGTAACACACAGAACAGATATATATATATATATATATATATATATATATATATATATATAAAATGTTTGTGTGTGTAGAGTAAGCAATGAATCCAAGTTCTGCAGTATTTTCCTGTCTAAAGGTGAAGTAAAAACAGGTGCGAGAGCCCCTAGTGGCTAACAGCACACACACTGTACTGCTGAAAGATTCCTCAGAAACAGTAAAAACAAACATCTGTCAAAGATAGAAATCAAATAAATACTGCTACAAGCAGAAATTACCACAGCAAATTTGTGCAAACTAACACACTTTAAATAAATAAAATGAAGAATAGTAAAGCATAATAATAAAAAGTGAGGAAGGGGTCCCCAAATGGGGCTTATATGAGTAGTAAGCAGGAAAAAAATCAGCAATGGATCCTGTTAGGAGTCACAGGGCTTTGTTTGGATGGCAGAAAAAGACTGAACACACACTCCATGTGACAGCTGAAGGTTTTCCTCTCAGGATATGATCAGCCATTTGGCTGCCACAGGAAGAGGGAGGAAGGGAGGGAAGTCTGAGCTTTTCAAAGCTAGACAGTACCGGGTTACCCTGGCACATAAACCAAAATGCCACTGAGGCAGTGGGAATGATGAACATATTCCTTTAAACTGGGAAATAGATAACTGATTTCCATTTTCTAGTAATTGCATTTTTTGACAGCCAGTAATAATAACCATAGTAAGGTCTTACTATGTCTAGGTAATTCAATTCAGATCCTGTATCCCAGCTCAAGAGAATCATTTATGTAGGTACAACCACCTATTACCTTAATATTTCTGCCAAAGTACTGAACATGAATCTTTGAAATCTGCCACCTCATTACATTCTAGGGAAAAAAATGCTCCCAGTAACCTTTTTGCAATCCCACTTTAAGCATTTCCTATCTACCCAAACAAAACCTCCACAAATTGGGCATAAAAAAAAACCTATGCAAACACTTCCATGTTAAAAAAAAAAAACTAAACTTTCTGGACTTTGTTGCACACATGGGATATTTAGAAATTTATTTACATTGTTTTTTTCCTGTTTTTTTTCTAATCTCTGATGGATTATTGTTATTGTGCAATATGTTATATACCCTACTAATTATCTGTTTTTAATAGCAGCTCCTAATTTAGATTAAACTGTAATCTCTCCCAGAGCTGGTCTTTTACTTAGCACTACCTTAATTCCCTTTTCTTTGCTTATATACTTACCAATCCCTGATGGGAAAGTCGATCTCTAACATATAGTCAAAACTTCTGCTTTAGATTCATCCCGGCCTTTCCTTACAATGTTTTTTGCTCCCAATAACTTGATTTCTTTGCTGTTTTCCTCCAGTAAGTTGCAGTCCCTCTTGCCTATTTTCTGTACCCCTACTTGCAGACATTTCTACTGGCAAAATGTTTCTCCATTCCAACTCTGGGCTTAGTTCGTTGAATATGTTTTGCAACTTTGAGTATAATATTCTATATGGTTGATATTTTCCTTAAGGACTTGCGTCACAAATTCTAGTCTTTATCTCTTGAATTTCCCTATTTAATCATGGTACTTTTCCACTTTGATTTATAACCATCTACCAGTGTTATATATAGCAGCCTTAACTTAGTAACTTTAAGTACCTCTTCAAATTATGTAACCCTAAACTGCTTTGCTTTATGGGGAGAATAAGCTTATCCCACTTAACCCTTGCCCTCTTCTCCTCCCTAATTTATTCAGCTCTCTACAGTTAATCTGTGCCTGACTTGTATAGAAGAGGAAGAGGATTACAATATTTTTACTGCCTTGTATCTTACTACCCCTATCCTTGACCAGGAGCAAGTTTCTTAATCTTTATATTACCTTATTAGTTTCTTACTGCATATTGTTAGCTTTAATAGCAGAATCCTTTTTAATTCACATAGCTAAATTCATGTCCTCATAAATATTGGTGTTGCTGAACCTTTGTGCATGGGTATATAGTTCATCAGTAAAGCCAGTTTTATCGTCGTCTATTTTTATATCCCAAAAATACTTGAAACTGTCTCAGAATGTTCTGCAGCACTGAAGTGTCCTTTAGTACAAAATTATACAAGTACCATTCCAGTTATATCCTTGAATTTGAGAGTACCACATTTTCTATGCAAATAAAAACTGGGAAAGATGACATCCCCACTTAGTTCCTCTGTTCAAATACAGCTTATCAGAGAGGGACCCTCAGACATGTATATCCTTATTAACCCTATTACTCTGTGAGACAACATGAATATTACCAGTGCCCCTACTTATAAAATTCTGTCCATCTCTACTATTTGATTTCTATGCATCAAGGCCCACAAGCAATGTCAGTGCTTTTCTATCATCATAGTTCTATTAATGCTGTCCAAATGTTGCCTCCCCACCACAAGACATTGATCCATATCTATCAAATTTGGTAACACACTTATCATTCTCTTACTAGGAACACTTTACAATCATGGTTAAAATTTGAAATAGGTCTATGAAGAATCTTTAACCTCAATGAGGAACACAGTCACCGGTGCTTTCTTCCAAGATGCCATTACTCTTCCCATTTTTCTAAATATTTGTCAGCAAACCCTTAAAATCTGTATTACTTTCTTCCCTTCCAAATTCTACGGGATTGCCACATGTTCCTAGAGACTTCCATTTTGATTTGACTGCACATCACTGTTTTTATCTCATCTGTTCCTGTCACCTTTTAATTGCTGAGTCTTGTCTTTGTCTAACTTTAGCATAATTCTTTCATAAATGCTTTTCTGAACTCATTCATATTATCCATATACTCTCGTTTAGCACTCTGCAGTGGTTCCTCTTATTTTGTGAGATTGTCCTTCTGCAAAACTAACATTTGTCATTTTCTGTAAATAATGCCCATTAGTACGTTTCCATCTTTTACTTCTTCAGAAACTTACCCTCATAGGTTGGTACTAGGCTATCAGCCCTAGGGCCTATACAAGCCTAGCCATAACAATTCCCTGGCTATTTCTTCCCACACTATTTACTTCCCTGGACCTCTGTCTAGGAGGGCGACTGACGTGATCCCCAGGGTGAATTTCTTTTCTCCCATCCAGTCGTCAAGGTTCTTTTTGAAGAGGGCCAAAGAGGCACTCTGCTTGACATGTATGGGCAATCTATTCCAGAGTCTGGGGAGTCTCTGGGTTAGGAACCTATCCCTCCAGCATGTTTTATTTATTGTGATGACAAGGTTTAGATCCCTGGAGCGTGTGGCTCTGAGGGTTTGGGATTTCTTTAAGTGTAGCATGCCCAACAGCTCTGGGTTTGACATGGCCTTGTATGTTAAGCAGAGATCGCCTCTGAGTAGACGATATGCGACAGAGTATAGCTGGAGTTTTTTAAGGTGGTCAGTGTAGGGCATCTGCTTTAGGCCTATGATTCTTTTAGTGAGGTATTTCTGCTGCCTTTCCAGTTGCTGCAGATGTCTTGAGAGGTACATACCAAACGGGGCGTTGTATTCTATAATGGGTCTAATGAGGGATGAGTACAGTGGGACAATGACCTCCTTTTTTCTGGATGAAAAGCCCTTAGTGATGAGGTGTGCCACATAGAAGGATTTCCTGACTGTTGTGGAGATGTGGTTATCGAAGGTGAGACCACTGTCCACCTGTGTCCCTAAGTCTCTTATCACACTTTCAGTGTTTAAAAACAGAAACCAAAAAACACAAAACAAACTTCAAAAAAAAAAGGCGTTGAGGAACACAATAAGAGCCGGCAAAATCAACAGTGTTTAGTGTACTGCCACCTATATGGTAATTCATGGATACATGTTTTTTCCAAAGTAGATAACTATACATTTCTTGGCATTGAGCTTAAGCCCATGGCTCTGGCACCAAGCATCTGTTTCTGTAAGGCCCTTTTGTAGAGTATCCACATCATTTGGGGATTTAATAATGGCTCCCAGTTTGCAGTCATCTGCGAACTTTGTTAGCCAGAGTCCCTTAGTGTTGGCCTGTATTTCAGAGAAGTAGATGTCCAACAAGGGCGGTCCCAGGACTGAACCCTGAGGTACTCCACTTGTCACTTGTCTGGAGCTGGATTTGGAGTCGGCTACTTTTACAGTGTGGGTTCTATCAGTAAGCCAGTTAGCAACCCATTGGGTCACGTAGGGATTAATACCCAGCTTAGCAAGTTTATCTATGATTCCAGAGTGGGAGATGGTGTCAAAGGTCTTGGCAAGGTCTAGATAGGCTGTGTGAACCACCTTACCCTTGTCCATGGCTCTGGAGACTGATTCGAAGAAGTCAATCAGGTTCAGGAGACAAGATCGGCCCTTCACGAACCCAAACTGGGTGGAGTCCAGTGTTTGAAGGTTGCCAATGTCTTTGTTTATAAGTTCCATGATAATACACTCCATGGCCTTGCAGATAAGGCTTATCAGACTGATGGGACGGTAGTTTCCGGGATCCAAGGTGGATCCCCCTTGTGGAGTGGGATAACTGTAGCTCTGCACCATTCAGTGGGTATGAAACCTGAGGTGAGGCTATGATTAAACATGACACTTAGGTGAGATGCCAGTTCATATTGTAGTTCATGTAGTACACAGCCTGGGATGTCATCTGGTCCCATGGATGATTGTATTCTTAGCTTTGGAGAGTGCATTTTTTACCTGTGTAGCCGTTATTACCGGAATTTGGCAATCTTCCGGTATTGAGATGGGCCATTTAGGGGGTGAGAGGGGGGTGAAGTTGGCACTGAATCGATCTGCCAGAATACTGGCAATATCCTTGGGATCAGTATAATTAATACCATTCTGTTTTAGCTCACAGCAGATCTAAGCATTGCCATTTAGATTCTTGGCATAGTTATAGAATGCCTTGTGGTTGTCTTTGGAATCTTTAGCAATTTTATTTTTGTAACTAGCTTTGGAGGATTTTATGAGAGATCTCAGTTTCTTACTGAGGCTGGTAAGGGAGTTGTTTGCATCCTGGGATTTTCCTCTTTTCTGCAAGTTTCTTTCTTTTGTTGTAAAGTTTGTTTATGGCAGGGGCCACCAGATTGGCTTCCTTTTCTTGGATGAGAGCATCTTGGTTCTATTTGGGATGGCATGATTCATGCATGAGTGGATGTGCTTGTACAGTGCCTTAGTGTAGGATTCAGCAGTTGAACTTTCAGTTCCCGTCTGCATGGGTGTCATGAAGTTTGTCACTTCTGACTTGAGTAGCATGAAGGTGGCTTTGGAGACGTTTTTTATGGAAGTTTCCTTACTGAGGGGTGGGATGTGGATGCTAAGGGTGATAAGCTTATAGTCAGACCTGACTAACGAGGGGGTGACCATAGGTGTGGAGCATCGATTTCCCATGTTAGTAATGACCAGGTCTAGGATATTGGAGCCCCTGGTGGGACTATGGATTAGTTGATCCAGGGCGTTGGAATGTATGAATTCTAAGAACCATTGGGCAAAGGTGTTGGTATATGAGTAGTTTTCCCAGTTAATGGCAGGGTAGTTAAAATCACCCAGTATTAGGGTGTCTGGCTCTATCTTACTATTTTCCAGTATGTTTAGAAAGGTGTGAGAATCTTGGGGTATGGTGGGGGATCTGTAGCAAGCTACAATTTGGATTGCAGTCTTACCTAGTGTTAGTTGCACCTGGAGAATTTCATATGCATTGTGTTGGGCAACTAGCCTTGTGGTGTGAATATCCTTGGAGAATACTGACACTCCTCCACCTTTAGTGTTTCAGTCCTGGTTTGGTGGCCGAAAAGTGTGGTAAGAGTTGTAGCCTGGTATTGCAGGGGTGCTCTCTGGAGCCTTGAACCAGGTCTCAGTTACTGCACAGATATCCATGTTCTTCATTTTTAGGAGTGCCTCAAGAAAGTGCATTTTGAGGTTTGGACTTCTAACATTGAGTAGCATTACCTTCAGATTCTGCATGCTTGTACCTGTTACAGTGGTGGTTTTGTCCTTTGAACTTTGCCTAAAAAAGGCACTATAGGGGTGGCAAGAGTCTTAGCCAGTAACCTGAATCCCAGGGGCGATAGGTGCAGACCATCTCTGGCAAAGCATCATGGTCTGCCGATCATGTCGTCCCAGGCAGACAGATGCTGGATCCCCTTTGAATGACACCAGAAGCTTAAACAATTGTTGAAGTCAATCATTTTGTCCTTATATTGTGGTATCATTCTGGGCAAAGGCAGGATGCTACACAGGGCTAGGGTCATACCTGCCTGGGCCACATGATCCAAGAGCTCTTCCATGTCTCTTTTCATGTAGTCCAGGGAGGTACGTCTCAAGTCATTCACTCCAACATGGACAATGACAGAGTCATATTTGTACTTGTTGTGGAGTGACTTGAGTGCATGCGTTATGTGGCGGATCCTGGCACCCGACAGGCAGCTGACTGTAATTTTCTCCTTGTTCACCCTGGTGAGTGGGACATCAGTGTGCCGGACTATAAAGTCACCTCTGACTAAAGTGTTAGGTACATTGTCTTGCCTTAGGGGCTGTTGCTGGGTGGCACACTGGTGTTGTGAACTATGTGACACTTTGGTTGTTATTGGTGTTTGTTTGCGTTTCAGCTTCAGAGGTCCTTGTTGCTTGGGCAGGTTACAGTTAAGGGCCTCTGCATATGTGGATTTAGTGTTGCCATATGTGGGTGTTGGTGGTGTGGGTTTAGAAGGGCTATGTGTTGCTTGAGGTGTAGTGTGAGTGTTAACCTTCTCCTCTTGACTGTCTAGCACAATCTTGGGTGGAGAGAGCTTTGCTTCCATTTTGGCTATGTAAGTGCATCTCTCACAGGTTGTAGTGTTGGGTGGTAGGAGGAGAGGGCCGTCTGTGTACATGAGGCAATTGCTGCATTGCCCCAGTATGCCCAGATTCACCAGGTGGACAAGAGAAAGCACTGGAAGTTGACCCTTGGACATGCCTGGTTTGGTGCCTTTTTTTTTGTAAAGTACAGGAGCTGTTTTCCCTACCTTAGCAAGGTACTTTGCAATTATAGGCTGTTTAGTGCCTACTATTAATTTCTCCTTATTAACAAGGAGAGTTGAGTGCTTGTATCAGTTTAAGGCTTCCTAGTGCTTTCCAGCAGGTATTAGAGAAAGTGCTAGTCACAGGGATGCTTAAAGGTAAGATGGAAAAAAAATGCACACTGCAGTGTGCACTAGGGAAGTTAGATGTGAAAGTAGGTAACTTAAGTTTTACCTGTTTAAAAAGTTAAGGTTTAGTGGAGAGTTACTATTTTTAAAACAGCAAGATGGATTGAAAGGGGTGGTCACTTTTGTATTCTGGTACTATGGAATACAGTAGGATGGCCAATAAATTTAAATAGTTGTGGAGGGATTCCAAAAATGATGATTTTGTGATTACTCACACAAGCCAGTGAAAGTAGAGAGGAAATGAGATACATGGTCAGATTAACATAAGAGGCAGGCAACTAGAAAGACAGTGGTATTTAACAAGACAACTGTAACTGAGTGGGAGGGTGGGAAAAAAATTCTACCTGACTCAGAAGAGAGAGAGCTGTGGTCTCTTTTAAAGTTTTAATATGCTGTTAAAGCAGAATGCAAGTAAAACACAAGGTAAAGAAAACAAACCACAGTATTCAAAATATAGAAAGGCAATAAAGTAATACAAAAAATAAAAGCAAACTAACCTTTCCTTCACAGCAAAGTGTAGCAGAGTCTGGATGAGCCTTTCTGGTAAAGCTCTGAAATGTTTTATTTTACCCCTGAAATAGAAGGTTTAGTTCCTAGCTCCACCCCCTCAGTTAACAAATGATTAACCTTAAGTGACCTCTTCTATCTTATGAATGAGTCCTTAATTGATCAGTTCTAATTTCTTCCTGACTCAGAAGAGAGAGAGCTGTGGTCTCTTTTGAAGTTTTAATATGCCGATATATTTTCCATTCTAGGACCCCCTTACATCATTACTAATACAAATCAGGCTCCAGTCTCCACCCATAAATAATAATCTCTGCTGAAAGTTTACTTTTCCCAAAAGTTTCCTAAGCTCCATAATAGTTTTAGGTGGAATATAAATAAATGCCAGTAAAATCCTCCTCCCTTGCCAATAACCCCTTACTGCCACAAGTTTTTATTATTGTCTTTCCCCCTGTTCTATCACTACTGCAGTTTCTTTCATTATTACTCTCCTTTTCCTTTGTCCCTGATGCACTGCTGAATGTCCATCCTGAAATAGTTTCTTTATCAAAATGCATCTCCTGCAACATTGCTATCTGCACCTTACACTTCTTTTCTCTGCTTTCTGTCTGCATCTGCAAGGTCATTTTCATTACATGTTAATATTGACAAAGTAGCCACTTTGATAAAAGCTATTATTGCCACATATTATACCCAATGTCTTTTTGGGATACATTTCCAATTTGCAGATGCTACTGTGGCTTAACTTGTATGCAGCTGCTTCTTATCTGTGTTTAAATCCATGTCACAGTTTTGCTTCAATAAAAGTACTCAAACAAAAAGTAAATACATTTGTAAGCCCTCAACCCCTTTAAACTCACAACACACAAAGCTATGCATTCCTTCCAGAAGGGAAGATCCTAATTCATTCAGTTTCTCTGATCTGACATATGGGTCATCAGATCTGATACAGCAATATTAGTGCTCCAACTTCAAGACCCTGGAAACCGTTTCCTACCCATAATGCATCTGTCTCCTAAGCTACCTCAGATCTTGTTGTCTTTGTGAACAAACACAGATCTGGGCATTTACATGCTATACCTCCTTTTTTTTCCCTTTCAGATACAAATAGCTGTTCACTAAAATGTAAGAGATTTTTAAGACCTTTCTGCTTAATAGTGTAGCCCTTAAGGTTGTTTTTCTGCTGATTGTGAGCCCCTTCTATTAGGGAATTTTCTCACCAGTGTGATTATAGTGTGTGCTAACTGTTGGCATATCTTTACAAATAGGAAATGAGCCTGTAGTTAATTTTCACAGAAACAGACATTTGGTCTATAATTACATTTTTGTTGTGTGCATATCTTGGGTAAGAATAGTAAGTGTTAACAGTTACATAGTCATGTAAGAATTTTAGTTTATACCTATGTTGTGTGTTAATTCTGCAAGTGTGTTTTCATGTGTGATATAGATAAATTAGATCCGATGTTGTCAATTTTCATTCTGTCCTCAACTTATGGGTTCAGATCTGCTCCCTCGGATCTGACAGCCTTTGCAAAAGCTCACGGCAACCAGAAAAACTCTTGAGCCACTCCCTTACCCACAATGCACTAACACCAAGTACCTCAGATCTGGTTTTCCACTTGAAAGGGAAAGACGTGGTTGCCATCTACTCTCAAGCAGCTGTTATTTTCATACAAAAACTTTTTTCCTACTAAAATCTCTCAATACTTTTAGAGCTAGTCAAAACTCTTGACCATTCATCTCTCTTCCCTTCCATTTACCTTGTGGTACTTTTTTGTACTCTGTATTACACTATTATTAGTATATTATCCTATTCTGACTACAACTGCTGTAATTCTTTAAACACCATTGATAGTATCTCTTTTCTTCTGCCTTTACTGCCAAAAAGTTTTTTCTTTTGCTTGTTGTAAATTTCTGTTTCCATTTTTCCCTGATAGCAGGTGTATCTTGCAATTTGTATTTACCATGACTGACAAAGACAAAGGCCCAATGTGATGAGCCCTCTTTACCCTGGGGCAGTAACTAATCTCAAGTCTCAATCCTCACCACTGTCTCTGGTAAGGAAGTGTCACTAAAAGTAGGGGTTGAAATACACAATTTCCCCTAAAAGTACACCGGGAACAGGTTCCAAAACCTGGAAGTGGGCTATATGCTTCAATCCAGGTCCCCAGATGAGTCTCCACACTAACCACTGCAGAACACTCTGTCCCAGTTCTAGGTATCTGACACACTCAGTCTTAAATGTCTGATATTCACACACACACACACACACACACACACACACACACACACACACACACATTCTTGAGAAAGAATGGCACAAATTTACCTGCTGTGCTTCTTTGCCCAAATTACAAGGTAATGGCTGCCACCAGTCAGACACCACAATACCCATCAAAATGGCCTTTTCAGAGTGGCCCTGTTATCACAATAAGAATAAATACTCAAGTTATTAAAAGTATTCACTAAATAACCAGCCACAATAAGAGGTACTAAAGTATTTAATAATAAATAAAAGGATTTAAAACATGAAAACACTGAATAACGGATTCCAATAAACAGCAGAGTTTCACATACAAGAAATATGAAAATAATACTGTAGGATAGATCTCACATTGATTTTAGAAAGCCTCTAACTAACCAGCTGCAGATTAACTGTCCCTCTCTAATCTAAATAACTCAGCAAGGAAAGATGAGGAATTATGTCCACACTCCAGGCTGTTGTCTGTACTCAGCAACTGGAACAACTACTTTGGAAACAAGTGAACTACTATTGCTGAACAGCACTGGAAACAAAACTGAACAACTGACTCAGAACCTGCTTTTACAGCAGATTTTTTAAAAGTAACAGGAAGCTGCTATGAGAATTCTACTCTCTCATATTAGACTTTGAAAAGTAAACAAACGGCTGCAGTGAAAATTCTATTCTCCCAGCTCTGGCACACAATGACATCACATCTAGGTCAGCTGACTCTGACATAACATACATTCAGAATTCTCTTTAAAAAAATGTACATTTGGTCAGCCAAGAGAACACTGTCTGATTTATGCAAGATGTTTGAATGTCAGAGTGATAATTAAAAGCCAGACCTATTTACATAATTAGAGCTAGTCATACTGGCATATGTAACACAGGGAAATTTACAATTATTTACAAAACTTCAGCCAGTCATGCTAGCATAGATAACAATATCTAATATCCTCACATTTCTCCCCCTTTGAAGACTCGAGCTAGATTTTCAAGTGACCCTGTTAAATCGTTGCTTGAGAAAAATGAGACTGACTGAAAATGTATCAACCCATACTCTTCTTGACAATCCATTTGCATTAGCATTACTGACCCCTCTACGGTGTTGCACCATCATGTCATATGCTTGTAACCCTAAGCTCCACCTCAGTAACTTGCTATTTTGGTTACTGACTCTATTTAGCCATGTTAATGGGTTATGGTCTGCAACCACAATTAATTTTCCTCCATATAGGTAAGGCTGAAGCTTTTGCATTGCCCATACTATGGCTAGGCATTCTTTCTCCATAGTTGCATAACCATTCCTCCCTGGGTTGCAGTCCACAGTCGAGATATACCACTGGATGGTCTTCTCCCTCTGAGGAAACTTGGCAGAGTACAGCCCCAACCCCACAACACATTCCTTGCTGTAATCTGTACTGGCTAACACAGGGGGGGTCCTCCCAAAGCTTGTTTAAGTTCTGGAATGCCTGCTCGCAATCTGTGGCACACACTACCTTATCAGGCTTGTTTTTCCTTGTTAGATCAGCAAGGGGTGCAGCTATTGTACTATAGTTGGGCACAGATTTTCTATAGTACTCTAATGTCCCTAGGAATGCTCTCATCTGCTTTTTGGTAGCAGGGACAGACCACGCCTGAATAACGTCCACTTTGGCAGGTTCTGGTCTAATCTTACCACTCCCTATTTTATATTCTAAGTAGGAGACCTTTGCCATACCCACCTGACACTTACAAGGCTTAATGGTCAACCCTGCCCTTTTTAATGTACCCAAGACCTCCCTGATATGTTGAAGGTGCTCTTGCCAGGAATGACAGTAAATGGCAATATTGTCCAAATAAGTGAGAGCATAGACTCCTGCTCCTACTAAGATATGATCTACTAACCTCAGGAAGGTTCTTGGAGCATTCTTCATCCCAAAGGGCATCCTTGTAAACTTATATAATCCAAAAGGTGTTACAAAAGCTGACCTCTCTCTAGCAATGGGAGTCAAGGGCACCTGCCAGTATCCCTTGGTCAGATCAGTAGTGGTCAGATACTAACCCCACCCAGCTGTTTTAAAGCGTTATCTATTCTAGGCATGGAGTATGCATATGACTCTTTATAACATTAACTTTTTGTAGTCTATGCAGAATCTTACACTACCATTATTCTTTGGTGCCAACACTACTGGGAAGCTCAAGGACGAGTGGACTACCCCCAGCTCCAACATTTCCTTTATCTCCTCCTTCAAAGTCTGTTTGACTCACTTAGGCACCCTATATGAGCTTGCTTTAATAAGCCTTTGGGGTCCTGTATCCACATGGTGCTGCACTAGGTGAGTGCTCCCAGGTTTCCCAGTGAACATGCCCCCAAACTCCTGTAACACTGTTTGTATTTTTTTAACCTGAATAGGGGATGGAATAGCCACTGAGATATTGCTACCTCTAGACACAAAAGAACAAGCACACTGGACCAGCACTGAGGTTAACTATTCTTGGAAAGCAGGATACAGAATAACCAATATGAAAAATTCCAAGTAAAGGACACACTGAGTATATAAAAAAAGTTTAGTTCAAAAGTCCACAAAGCCTTCGGGGATAACCCTTCTTCCTCTGTGTGTACACACAAAAGTCAACAGTCACAATTATATTTAAATAGTTAAAAGTAGGAGTCATGTGACAGCCAGTTAAGTACTCAATTGAAACTTCTACTTAAAACCAATGAAACATTAACAGATTTCCACAAATAATAATGTAGAATATAAAACAATGATGTACATCACAGATCATTTTATCAAGAATAATCATTTCAAAATCATTTGTTTCCTTTTCAAAATAGGTTTAATACAAATGCCCGTAGTAAGCCCAGGTGCACGATCTGCTTCTAACCGTAAAATCCATTCATATTCACAAACATTAAGTATATTATTTAAGTCACCTCCCCTTCTATTCCTACATCTAAGGTCAATCACTCTAAAAAGAAATTTATGCTCATTACCTTTTTCTACTATATGTTTGGCAAGTGCATTGTTAGTTGCCTCTTTCTATATCTCTGATTTATGCTCTGTTATTCCCTAGATGGAGAAAGTTTTGAAGGGCTTGCAATGGTAGATGCACCACTCTCATCTCTAGAATGTTGATAAACAAATTGGTCTCCACTGTTGACCATGTGCCTTGGACTGCCCAACACAGGTAATATCCCCCACCCCAACTGGAAGGCATCCATGGTCAATGTGGCATTGGGGGGGAGGAAGAAATTACACTTGTGTACACTTACATAAGTGTAGATGTTAGAGTGTATTCACTGTTGCAGTCATCACTTGTGGGGGACTATCCTTGCTGTGGTAGCCCTAGGCCGGCCTGAATACCAGAGTCAATGTTTTTCTGCATCGGGTGCTGTCTGACGTCAGGTCATCAGTGCTATAAAGGAAGGCAGCTGCCGCCATTACATCAGTTTTTCTTGCCCTCACCAGTGAGAGGCCCAAGTAAATACGGTAAAGTGGCCCTGGTGAATAAAAGCCACCATTAGAACTTATGTCTCCCTAAAGAAAGAAGACATAAGGGGGAAGGAGGGTGGGAAACCAGGACTTCAACAGTGAATACACTCGAACATCGACATTTATGGTAAGTGTACACAACTGTACTATGTTTTTCATGTTTCACTGTTTCAGTCATTACCTGTGGGAGGATTCCCAAAGCTGAGGAGAGGGGTGGTAGGATTAGTAAGCGACCTAGGAATGGGTCAGCATACCCTGCAGAGGCAAACCCTGCCTTAGTTTCAGAGAATAGAGGTAGGTGGTGAAGCTTGATAAAGGTATTGACAGAAGTCCAGGTGGCAGCTTCCAGGATGTCCCTGGTGGGAACTCCTCTGAGGAATGCTGTGGAAGTGTAGGCTGCAAAAGAAAGTCCGCTAGCTAAGTACCATAAAGGGTATCCTCATATGTTGTTCAGCCACAACGCCAATACTTTGGATCTCCAAAAGGACAAATGAAATGTTCAGTAGATAGTAGATAGTAACGACCATTTAATGAAACACCAAGACAAAAGTACAACACATACAAAGGATTGAGCGCGCTTTCATCTATTCCTTCTAGACTTCATCAGAATCCATAAATGCCAGTGTAAAAATGCTCTTAAATACTCGATCACCTTCACACTCACAAAACACTGTCAACAGCATACCAGCATGGTCCACGCCCTACAATCTGATTTTTACACTGGCATTTATGGATTCTGATGAAGTCTAGAAGGAATAGATGAAAGCGCGCTCAATCCTTTGTATGTGTTGTACTTTTGTCTTGGTGTTTCATTAAATGGTCGTTACTATCTACTATCTACTGAACATTTCATTTGTCCTTTTGGAGATCCAAAGTATTGGCGTTGTGGCTGAACAACATATGAGGATACCCTTTATGGTACTTAGCTAGCGGACTTTCTTTTGCTGTTTATTGGTAACGAAGTGGAGCAGTGGAGTTTGGTGAATTTCGAAGTGTAGGCTGCCCTAATGGAATGGGTTTGAATGGATTTAGGGGAGGGTTCTCATGCAAAGTGTAGCAGAAATGGCTACAGTGTGAGATCCATTTGTAAAAGGTTTGCTTGGAAAAGGTCTTTCCCTCTGCTCCTGGAGCAAAGCTGACAAGGAGTTGGTCTGTTTTCCTGAAGGATTTAGTACGGTCCAGATAGTATCTGAGCTGTCTGTGCACATCTAGTGAGTGCAGAATTTTTTCCCCCTTGTTTTGGGGGTTAGGAAAGAAGGTGGGTAGATGTATGGCCTAGTAGAGAGTTACATTAGATACCACCCTGGGCATAAAGGAGGGATTAGTCCTCCGGGAGACCCTGTCTGCATGGAAGAAGATGAAAGGCTCAAAGGCCATCACTGCCTGAAGATGTGAAACCTTTCTGGCTGAGATGATAGCTAGGAGAAAAGCAGTCTTCCAGGAGAGGTATCTTAGTTCTGCTGAAGCAGCAAGTTTGAAGGGTGGTAGAGTTAGTTTTTTCCAAAACATAATTCAGGTCCCAGGCTGGAGTGGGTGGCCTTCTGGGGGGTCCTATATTAGAACTCCCTCTGAGGAATTGTTTAATCCAAAGGTAGGAGAACAGGGGCTGTTCTGTATCAAAATGAGCTGAAATGGCTGAGGCGTGGATTTAAATACAAGAGAAAAACAGGCCACTATTAAGTAGTTCCGCTAGGTCATCCAGGATAAGAGGGATGGAAGGTAGTGAGGTACTACCCCCTCTGGACTTGCTCCAGGAGCAGAATCTTTTCCATTTTCATGTGTAAGATTTTCTGGTGCTGGGCCATCTGGCCTTTGTAATAATGTCTAGGACCTGTTTGCTTAACAGGGCCCCTTGACTGCCTTTTGAGTATTTGCCATGCTGATAGTCAGAGAGTCTGGAAGACTGGGTGCAGCAACTCCCCCTGAGTTAAGAGGTATAAGATCAGGGGAAGCTGGCTGGGAGGCTGTAAGGTCAGGCTGCTCAATAAGGGGTACCAATGTTGTCTGGGTCAATCTGGAGCAATGAGGATGGCCCTTTTGCCTCTCCAACCTTAATTTGACCAGTACCTTGGGGATAAGAGGTAGAGGAGGGAATGAGTACACAAAGAGAGTGTTCCAGGGGGAAGTCAAGGCATCCTCCTTCCACGCTAGGTGGTGATACTCTTTGGTACAGAATCCTTTCTGCTGCTGGCTGGGATGTGAAGCAGAGAGATCCAGCTCTGGAGACCCCCCACTCCGGGGTGATTAGTAAAAGGATTTTTCTGTATAGCTGCCATTCGTGGCGGTCCAGGAAGTTTCTGCTTAAGTGGTCTGCCAGGTGTAGTTCCTTTGAAGAAGCTGCCAGCCCGAGGTTCATGGCTAGCCTGCACAGACGGTAAGATAGGGTTCCTCCCTGTTAGTTGATGTACCACATTACTGTGGTGTTGTCTGTTTTGATGAGGAGAACCCCTGGTTTGAGATGGGGTTTGAAGGATGTCAGAGCCTTTTGTACTACAATCATTTACTTCTGGTAGATGTGTAATGGAAGGTGCTGGGCATCCCAAAGACCTTGGGCGCACCTGCCTTCTAGATGAGTGCCCCAAGCTACGTCTGAGGCGTCGGTGGTAATGGTCTGCCCAGTTGGGCAGAGGTTAAAGGAAAGACCCTTGTTATGGGCAGGGGACCCTGCCCATCAGAGAAAATTGGCCCCTATACAGAGGATCAGAGGTTGAGATCTCTGCTGACCCTGGGATAGGAGTCTGGGTGGTCTGTCCTTGCGGGGCTTACCTTGCCCCTGTCTGCTTGGTGCAGCAAAGGGCCAGTGTTTTGTGGGAAAATTCCTGCTGAACCTAGCTGGTCGTACCTGAAGAAATCTTTTACTGTCTGCATAAATTTTGCTTTGTCTTCCATCTTTTTAAGCACCTCTTCTGCTTTTACTCCAAACAAGCAGTCCTTATCCAAAGGTGCATCATGTAATCTAGATTTGACAAGATTAGGGAGAGGTTATTCCTTCAACCATCCAGGTCTCCTAATGACAGATCCTGACACTGCTGCCCTGCTTGCAGCTTCTAGGGCATCATATCCACAGTATAAAGAGTGTTTAGCCACTTGACAAGTAGAGTGCAGTAAATCTGCTAACTCATTTGAATTGGCACAGTCAGGAAATGTAGAAATCTTTTGCTTTAATAGTTCCAAAGGTGTGTTGTTGAAATTTTAACATGTGGAACTGACAGTTGAGTGCTCTGATAGCTAAGGTTGCAGAGGTGTATACTTTTTTACCCCATCTGTCCAGAGCTCTGGAATCCTTGTCAGAAGGAATAGGGTTCTGTTTAGAACTAGTCTTAGCTCCTTTAGGTCCCTGTGTAATGACCTCCAGGTCTGCAGCAAGATTTCTGTACAGGTATTTGTGAGAATCCGGTAATCTGTAATATCTGTCAGGTTTTCTGTGAGCAGGTGAGAGGGCATCATCAGTTAATCTGAATTCATGAAAGACATCATCAACCATCTCTAAGATAAAAGGGATGGCCAAGGGTCTGTGTTGGGACAGCTCTAGAAACTCTCTTAGTCTTTCTTACTCGACGGAGGGAAGTCCTGGGATTCCCAGTGGAAATGCTCCCTGAGGGTGTGAAAGGCTTCCCCAAAGAAAGGATCTTCTGGTGGGGAGGCAGAATGAATGGATTCCTCTGCATCTGAATCCTCATAAGCAGTCAGAGGTAGTTTTTTCCTCTTCAAAAACTGAATAATCCGACTCCTCAGAATCCTGTTCGGTCAGTATTTCAGGAGAAAGGTCTCTTTTCCTTTCAGAAGTTGTGGCCTGACTACCCCTGATAAGGGTGATAATATCCTCCGCCATTTTAAGCATTTGAACTTGGGGTGGTGGAGCAGGAGTAAAATGGTGGCTAGAGGTAGTTTTCCTAGGAGTGGCTTTGCCTGTAACCCTAAGAGTATCCATCAGTCTGAGAGAAACGGTATTAGGAGTAGAAGACGGTTTTTGTCTAGATTCGGTAGTGTGAAAGACCTCCTCGAAAGCTGGTGCATGCATCGTGGCTTCGGACCCAACTGAGGCAGAGACAACCAAAGGCTCGGAAGACGAAGATGATTTATGCAGCATACCAGACTCAGAAAGGGTCTCAGTAGAGGCCTGCGAAGATATCAAATCGGGCATCAGGGGCTGCGAAGGCACCTCACTGAACTCCGGAGAAATGACGAACTGCTTAGTGGTAGAGTCGTTGGAAGGCTTAGCCTTGTGTGGTCTGTCTCTATATTTATCCTTATATTTTTTCGGAATGTCTACAGATAGTTTGCTGATGGAAGCCATTTCAGCTACAACAGCAGCTCTACAATGGACGGTTCTTGCGTTAAAGAGGGCACAGAACCAGCAATGGGGGATGTCATTGTCTGGTCCTAAACAAGTGCCGCAGTATGAATGGAAATCTCAATGTGGTATTTGCATTCCACAGGCGAGACAATTGTTAACTTTTTCGGACATCGGTTAGTGCAAAAAAAAAAAGGATCCCCAACGGGGTACTTAGATTTAGACGTTTTCAGCTGTAATTCAAACTCGTAGTGACCACTTGTGAACTGCTTCTGCTATGGGCTCCATGGTAAGAAAGACTGATGTAATGGCGTCAGCTGCCTTCCTTTATAGCACTGACGATCTGACGTCAGACAGCAAGCGACAGCAGCCGACACAGAAAAACATTGACTCTGGTATTCAGGCTTGCCAAGGGCTACCACAGCAGGGATAACCCCCAGAGGTGATGATTGCAACAGTGAAACATGAAGAACGTCAAAGGGACGTCCTTGTTCAGTTTCTTCCGAGTGTAGCCACCATAGTAGAGAGTCCTTGTAGACTTGAGACAACTTTATAAAATGATTCAGCAGGTATAGATGCAAAGACCACTGGAACGCTAGAGTTCATTGCAGAATTCCTATGTGCAATATGCTGTAGGAATCAATGTTATTGTGACAGCCATCAAACCTAATGCTCTGAGGGCTAGATTTGCTGGAAGTATTGGGCTCATCAGAATCTGATATGTAATCTTAATGTGGACATCCTGTCTGGAGATAGGCTGTGTCCAGATGTGCACCTCTGACGTCTATCATCTGTACGGGCTGTAGTTAAGATTTTTGCACGTTGATTGCGATACCCAAAGTGGGAGCTAGATGTAGCAGATAACCTCTGGCTTGTATTAGTAGATATCTAGCTGATGCAGTCAGGAGCCAGTCATCTAGATAAAGAAACACAATGAATCCATGCAGTCTCAAGTGAGCTGCTACTACTGCCATACATTTGTTGAAAACCCTGGGGGCTGTGGTGAGACCAAAGGTGAAACAGGCTCCCAGCCAGAAGTGGAGAAACCTTCTGGAGCGGCTGTTCATTTTGATATGATAGTACTTGTCCTGAAGGTCAATTCAGCACATCCATCATTCTTTTGTAGTACCATGACCATCCGGAATTTAGAGTTCTTTACTGAGTTGTTCAGGAATGTTACGTCCAAACCTGGCCTCAGGTCCCCTGTCTTTTTTGGCACTAAAAGGAGCCTTGAGTAGATTGCTGATCTGATTTGGTCTGGTGAGACCTCCTGGATTACTTTTTTTTTCTAGTAGCTTTGTAATTTCTAGTGCTGCTGCTTCCCTCTGATTGGGTGAAACATCAGCAATTTTTTTTTTCAGTTTGGGAAGCTGTAAAAATGGAATGAAATATCCTCTGGATATGATCCTCTGCACCCAAAGATCATTTGTGATGGCTGACCAGGTGTCTTGGGTGCATGAATAAGTTCCCTCCGACTGCCTCCAGAGGACAGTCGGGCAACCTCTCTGGGGTGCTGGAAAGATCTGTCCAAGAATGAATCTCGAGATCATTGTTTTGCAGATCCCCTCTGCCTCGTGAGCTGTGCCTACTGTTGAAGTTGTTTCCCCCTCTGACTCTGGAGGAAAAAAATCTCCCTCTGATTCCTGAAAAGGACCTTGAGACTTTTTAAACCACATCTTTTTACCACCAAGCTGACTCCTGGAGAAAGGTCTTTGTGGGGTAGAAAAACAGATTCTGACAGCAGACAGTGTCTTTCCATCTTTCTCACTATGGGAGAAAGTCTCTAACTGTGAGGCCAAACAAAAACTATCAAAAGGAGTACTGATGAAGGATCCCTTGAAAGGTTCCATGAAGTTGCAAAGCCACATCCAGGCATGACACCTTATGGTAATACCTGAACCGGCAGCCCTTGAGGTACCTTCCGCAGCGCATGTGAGATTAATCTCACTGGAGAAAGGGTGAGCTGAGTCTCGGGGAAACCGGCTCTGGTGAGAACCATGGAGCACGGGATCCAAGAAGGAGATGTCTCTGTGCAAGTTGGATCCAATGGTCTGGGAACTTTTTTAGGAAGTTCGGCAGTTTAAGAAGAACTCCTTCTGTGTTCTAGGGGATATTTACACATCTTGGTGGGGGTTTGAGCCCCTAAAGAAAAGGTGCCTTCAGAAGAAGCAGAAGACGATAAAAAATCAGTTTATTTTTTTCTGTCACTTAGGGCACACTGGTTAAACCCAGCACAAACTGAGCAGGGTGATTTCAGGTGCAATGGGCCAAGGCAGTAAGTATACTCCTTGTGGGCATGAGACTGAGGAATCTTGTGCCTACAGGAAGTGCATTTTTTTTTAAACCAGTTTGTCAGACATGCAGTCTGCCTTATACAAGTATATATATGTGTGTGTGTGTGTGTGTGTGTGTGTATATATGAAGAAAAATGAAAGAAGGAAGAAAGAAAAGAAAATACCAACTATGGTAACAAGAAGTACTTGCGTACGAAAGAAACCCTGAACTAGTAAAAGTTCTTATGTATGTGTGTATGTGTGTGTGTGTATATATATATATATATATATATATATATATATATATATATATATATATATATATATATATAATAGCTAAATGGTAAGGAAGTGTAGTATAAGGAGAGAAACTTTTGAGAGAGAAACTGAATAAAGGAAATAAAGTCACTAAACCCACAAGGAGCTTGAGAGATTTGCAATCCCAGTCTGTTTTTGATGAGCAGCAAATGAGATCTGAGGTATTCTGGGGGGAATGAGGCATTATGGGCAAGGGACAAGCTCAAGACTCAGATTCTAGAACTATGGAATGCGCCAAGTTGGATCAGAGGATTGGATTCAAACTCACAGGTTGAGAAATAACTGAAAATAACATCATCAGATCAAATGATACACAGTGTACACAACTTGCACATATAAAATCTTATACTTCAACAGGCTTTTAATGGGAAAAGTTTTGTTAAGCCCAGATACAATATCAGCAAGTAAAAACACCTGCCATTTCAATTCTAAATATTTTAGGTAATAATTAAACAGGTATGTGCCTTGCCAAAGCATTATTCAAATTGGTTTTCGTCAAAGCAAGTCTTCTCTTATTCTACAAGATAATCTCTTAGTAGTCTTGCCAATGTAAAAACTGTCGCAATTGCAACAGCATGCTAAGTAGACCAGCCCCCCTCACTTTTGTAATCAAATCTATCTTTTGCCAACACTGTACAATTTTAATGTTTGAAATAATATTCACTAATAGAATTAATATACCTGTAAAATGTACACTGTTTGCAAGGAAATGTTCCTGAATTCTGTTCAATAATTTGTTTGCACAATTTGGATGTTCTAAAAGATGTTTCAAATTCTTGCTTTTTTGTATATAAATTTCGGTTGTTGCCAACAATTCTATCTCCTTGTTTCCTAAAATCACCTTACAATTGTCTTGAATTATATTTAATGCTATTACCATCCATACTCATAGGAATGGGAAAAGAAAGTCTCTTGTGTATCACTTTTATTTTTTATCTTGGTCCCCTCCTCTTTAATATATTTATAAATGACTTCCGCAACTCTATCCCTTTCTCAAACATCATCCAATATGCAGATGATTCAACTATTATCTGCTCTGCCACATCTATCCCAACACTTCTAAAGCTTACTCAAGATGCTTTTTCAACCACTGAGCAATGGATGAAACAAAATCACCTAGCACTCAATGCCTCTAAAACCAAACTAATGTTTTTTACACCCTCTAAAGTCACCTCCCTCGATATAAACACTTTCTCTATTACTAGTCAAAATAACACACCTCTGGAACTGGTCTCAGAGACCAAATTACTCGGGGTCCAAATTGACAACCAGCTCAAATTCAACTCTCATTTACAACTAAATATCAAAAAAACACATCAAAAACTCTGTATGCTCTATCGACAAAATCATTACCTTACTCCTGCCACCAAAATTACTCTCTCTACTTCCTTTCTTATCCCCTCCCTTCTCTATGGAGCTCCACATCTGAGTAATCTGCAGTCCTCTCTGAAAACACAACTTTCCTCTTGCTACAACAAAATTGCCAAGTTTGCCACCAGCCATAAGACCTCTACCCACCATTGCTCCTCTCTCCAAAAACTAAAATGGCTAGAACTACCCAATCTTCTCACCTATACTCAACTAACTCTTGCACACAATCTGATTTTCAACCCCTCTCTCTGTCCCTCCCTTTCTACTGCCTTTAAAATGCATCTACCTGATAAGAGTATTAAGGTCTAATAACCAAAATCTATTAGAAGTGTACAAACCAACTCGTCCCCCAGGCAAAAATCTTCTATCCTATTGTCTGGCTCGCCTCTGGAACTCCCTGCCGCCATCAATTCGTATCAGCTCTAACCATTTTATTTTTAAAAAATCTCTTCATTCTCATCTAGTATCCCTCTGGGAATGCTCTTGCTCCCATCCCACATAACTAGCACTGGCATTTCCCATCTTCCTTACTTCCCCTGATTACACCAGCATTTCTCTGTTTCATTACTCCTAACTCATCCATTCTTATT